>NC_052049.1:177808144-178108322 GCF_903992535.2 Arvicola amphibius
CGTCAGGTTTAGGTCGGGCACCTTTCTACGCCCACCATTCCACTCTCCTCCAGATGGAGCTCCACACAGGCCACTTTGGAGGTCGGTGGTAAGAGGGCAGAGTCTTAGTGAATGTGTGCGTGGGACGGTGGTCTCTTCCATGGTATCCTAGAGCTGAATCTATTCTCATGAGAACTGTTATTCCCCAGCCACTGTGCTCCAGGCTTTGTCCTTGTTGGCCATTTCCACCTGAAGAATGGCTGGGCTTTTCCTTCCTCAAGATTCAGCTCTGTAATCTCTCTTATACACACATGCACATGAATATATGGTGAATATAAGAGAAGATAAGAAAGAAAGAGAAATGGTGTGTGTGTGTGTGTGTGTGTGTCAGGGAAGGATTTCTTCAAGATTACTGATCATTGTGGAGAAAAGGCTGTGACTTAAAGACCAGAAAAGGAACGAGTCCCAAGTACAAAGCTGGTCCATAAAGTGCCCCCAAACAAAAACCTCACCTCAATCTACCTAAAAAGCAGAACTTCAGAATGGTAAGGCCAAGCCACAAGCTGCAATATGACACCCAGAGCTGTTTTCATTTGTTTGTCAGGAATTACATGTAGGGAATTATGTACATGTGTAGTTCATCCAAATTAATCCAAGACTGTCCCAAATGGAGAGTCCAGCAGCTCATCCTTTTTTATGCTATGGGTGGTTCTGCTACTCCTGCTATGACTGTTGTTCAGTGAAGTATACTATGTAAGTCTATTTGATCTTTGATCTAAAGGGTGAATTCTTTTATTAACCACTCAGCCTTCTTCTGGCCCCCATTACCATTTCCCTTTATCTTCTATTGTGAAGAGGTTGACATGCAAGAGACAAATTCCATTTGTCTTACTTATAAAATGTGATATTACTCACTCTTCAATAAACTTTTTCTTTTAAAAATGATTTAGGGTTTGAAAACGCCATGTCAACAATTAACGAACGTGCTGACAATTTGCCAATAAACAGTGCTTAATGATAAAGGCCTTTTTGCCTTAATACTGTCGTATGGTCATCATTGGAAGAAGTGAAGGTGGCTCTTTTGTGAAAAGACAAATAGACAAGTCACGCCCAGTTAAACACTTACAAAATGTGGAGTTCAGAATGCCAAAATATAATGATTAGTAGGAAGTCAGCCCCAGAGGTGTTGAGGATTGAGCCTTGGCCATGTGCATGCACAGCCAGGCCTCTACCACTAACTTGTACCTTCAGCCCCCTAAAGCAAGGCTTTGGATGGGGATCCTGATTGAAGACCACAGTTCCCTATGGAGTGACCTCATAACTTTCAGTGTGTAGTTATCGCCCTTTATCCACAGCCTCCCTTCTTGTAGTTTCCATAGTTACAGTCGCCCACGGTTAACTAAAGTTCAAATTAATAAATGGAAAAAAACCAGGAACCCATAATCCATACATTTTAAGTTGTCTCCTGGGTGGAGAGACGCAGACTCATGCTTCTGCATCCTGTTCCAGTGTTCAGTATGTCTGTCAGTCTCTTCGCTGCATTCCTGCTGATCAGCTCTAGTTAGGGTTCATGATCTGTGATCAAGGGCGCTAGTTTGTTTCTGTTGCTGTGATAAAGCCCTGACCAAGAACAGCTTGGGGAGCAAAGGGTGTATTTCTACGTACAGGGTACATACCGCTCATCATCTTGGAAGATAGGACAGGCACTCAAGCAGGATCTTGAAGCAGAAACCATGGAGGAATGCTGCTTATTGTCTTGCTGCAAGATTCATGTTCAGCTACCCTTGCTGAATAGCCTCCGACTCCCTGCTTAGGCAATGATACCACCTACAGTGGGCTGGGCCTTTCAAAATGAATTTAGTAATCAAGAAATGGCCACAAGTCAATCTGATGGAAGCAATTCCTCAATTGAGGTTCCCTCTCTCCCGTTTGTCAAGTTGACAACCAAGAATACAATGACAGCAAGCGACCTGCATTTGACTAAGGCATGTTCCAAAATGCTAGAGCACTGGGGCCTAAGATTTAGACATGCCAAACATAAGCCACAAAGTGTTTCTTCCAAATGAAATGAGCAAAGATCTGGGCCCAATACGAAAAGGCAAACGGTCATTATGCTGACATTGCTGGGATTCATGGGAAAGGCCTCTTCTATTCAAGCTACTCTCAAGAAGGAATAGGAAGTACTTGCTGGTTATATTGCACACCTCAACCTGCAAAAGGTACCCCTGGGTACATGGCCAGTGCTTAATGGAGAAAGGCATGTTATCTGTGGGTAGGAGACACGAACAGAAGACATGTTCCTGTGGCAAGCACCCATGTGAGAAAGCGTTCAGCCTACAAAGGGCTGCATACAGAGATCCCCGCAATGAGTGGCAGCCATCCCGTTAGTGCAAAAGAGTGGAGCTGTGCAGATTCAGAAAGATGTTTTGAACTATTCACAGTATAAAAATGGTAGCAGAGGCTTTGTCTGCTGATGAAGTTGGTGCTACATCTCTGGCTGAGGTGATATGTTGTGTGGCTAATTTACACATTAAACTCTATCAAAGGCATGAGTCTAAGGCAGTGATACCAATTCTATGGGGTGCAGAATGGTTTTTTTCTGTCTATGAGACAGAGATGAATCCTCCAAAGGTAGGGGTGGGACATTCTCTTTCTTCTCTTTCTTGATAAGATAAATTCCTATTAAAATTAATGACATTACCATGACTAAATATTAGTCCTCCCCTTCCCTCAATAGAGATGAAAT
The DNA here is from genome assembly GCF_903992535.2 of Arvicola amphibius. NCBI lineage: Eukaryota > Metazoa > Chordata > Mammalia > Rodentia > Cricetidae > Arvicola > Arvicola amphibius. The sequence goes on from NC_052049.1 coordinate 177,810,870, forward strand.
AGTGGTAATCCAAAAATAATTGATTTTTGAGAAAGATATGGACTAATTGCATCTTAGTATCTTAGTGTTGGGCAATGCCATGTGTTGTTATTTATAAAATAAATACATTTGAAAACAAGAATTCTTAACGTTTGAGATAGATTTTTTGTTAGTAACGTCTTGAAAACAGGAAATTAGCCCCCCTTTTTATGGACATGGTCAGAGAAACAAGGAAGGTGAAGGTTTTGGGAAAAGAAGATATGCAACAGAGAGAGGGAGCTCTGCATGTTCAGAACCTGTAGACTCTGCACCTCCAACTCCACGGCCTGTCTCTCTCCATCCTTCTAACCACAGCATGCACACGCATGCATGTGTGCACACACGTGGCACCCTGCAGTCTGCAGAAGCATGAGCTCTGTTTGACGTAGGCCCCAGAGATAGGAGACAGCTGAGAGAGCCAGAAGCTATCCAAGGAAGCCGAAGAAGTGGGAAGACAGAAGTCACAGGATGATCCTGATTATCCATGGAGTGAGCGGTGGCACTGGAATTTATGGTTTAACTGTAAAGGTAAAGGCGGCACCCTGTCTGTTTCGAGAAGCCTTGGGATGAGGCAGGGAAATGCTTCTGAGGCTCTAACGTTCTTCATAATGGTCATTGTGTGTTTTGAAGTAAGAATAAACAGCCACCACATATTAAAATAAACAGCCGCCACATAATAAGATGTGTCAAGACCTGGAGCTGTATCAGAACGTGAGTTCATGTTGTTAATAAATGTAGAAAGAATTCAAACTAAATCCAACATAACAGGACTGGAAATACTCTTATTTCTCCATGTCTCTCTTTGTTTCTGTCTCTCTTCTCTGTATCTGCTTCTCTGCCTCTGTTTCTGTCCCTTTGTCTCTCTGTCTCTGTCTGTCTCTGTCTCTGATTCTCCCACTATTTCTATGTCTCTGTGTCTCTTGCTGTCTCTATCTCGATTTCTGTGTCTCTCTCGTTGTCTCTGTTTCTGTTTCTGTGTCTCTATCTATCTCTGTCTCTCTTTGTCTGTCTCTGACTCTGTTCCTGTCTCCCTGCAGTGGTGGGGATGGAACTCAAGAGATAACGTGTGCCACTGAAGTCTCTAACTCTGAGTGGCATCTGCAGTAGCACAAGATAAACAAAAGCAAAACAATAACAGAGACGAAAGCAACGGAACAAATGGCTTCCGAACAGATACAGCCGTTGCGCATTCTAAAAGCTGGCTTTTCTGTCGACATCATTTTCTCACAGTGAGCTATTGGTGCAATTACAGGCAAGAGTACTTTCTTATCACGTACAAAGTGATGGCAGATTAGTTTACAGATACCAAACAGCCTCCCAGTCAATCCAATAAAAAGAACAGACTTTATTGTCCATCATCCTGAATAGAGTCCCCAAACAATATCAAAAGTAGATTGCATTTTCCTTATTGGGAACCTCAGACACTGTGTTGTTATGTAATGCATTTATCTTCCCAATCAGGGATCTCAGAGATTCAAATCAGACGCCTTCTGAATCTAAGCTTGGCGAATGATAAAGGACTGAGAAATTCAGAGATGGTTCCAGATAATAATACGAGGGGAAATAATTTGATTCCATAACTTGATTGATTGAGAAAGTTGTCAAACAGAACTGACAAGGGATAAATATATGTCAAGCCATAAGTTTTTCAGTCTCTCAACATGGCATATCTAAGTGAATTGTGCGTGTGTGTGTGCGTGCGTGTGTGTGTGTGTGTGTGTGTGTAGCACACACACAGACTCTTGCATGTGGCTACTAGAAGTTAGTTGATGATGGGTATCTTCCTCAATCACTCTGTTTTGTTTTTTTGAGACAGGGTATCTTCCTGCACCCAGAGCTCAGCAACTCAGGTAAGCCAGTTGAACAGCAAATACCAAGGATCCGCTTGTCTGCCCCTCCCCAGTGCCAGGGTTACAGGCGTGCACTGCCACACCTCACTCCTTATGTTGGTGCTGGGATCCAATCTCAGATGCTCACAGAAGGCAGAGCTACAGAGAGAAGTACTTTCCCGCTTTACAAGGCCGATGCGCTGTCCTTAGTCCTCCTTCCTTGTCGACTCTTTCCACAGAAACACTGGGGCGATCAAGAGCCAGACAAAATTTAACCCCAGTTACAAGCTTTTAATGCTCACATCACCATGGTAATGATAAAGAAATAAAATACTGCTATAAAACAAGCAGAATAAAGTGTTCTCTTCCCTCATTGACTCACACGTTATCTTCGGCGTACGTTCTTCCAGCTTAAAAACACACACATCGTGGGCTTCTTAATTTCATTTTAGGAAATGGGTTATGATGCATTATAATTTACACAAATAAAAGTCTTGGAGAGCCTGTGTCTCCAAAGCCTGAAGATAACTTATTGTCCTGCCAAATGATAAAGTTGCTTACACTGGCAGCAGTGATTTATTGAAGCCATTCAAACACACTTGGAAAGTCTATTAGTTTTGCCTCTTCCCACAAAGCGCACATTTGAGCAGGGTAGGACACTCCTATGATAAATTACGGAGTAGAACCCCAAGTGAAAGCAACTGGCACATAGGTGGCCTGGAGGCTCCAAATTCCAACAAGAATATATGTTGTATGGTGATCTGGCACAGGCGGCGACATCAGGGCAGGCCGGGAAACAAATTAGTGCCCGATTGTGACTGTTGGGTTTCGTGACAGTGGTGCTTCCTCTGCGGTGGCAAAACACAGCATCCAGTGTCACCTGCAGGCTTCTACAACCCCAACTAGTGGACACATGCATGTTAGTTCTAGGTGGGAACTTGGCAGAGCAATGGCTCTGTTTTGTCCAGTGGATGAAACCCCAAACATCCAGTTCCTCTTCAAAATAGAAAGTTATAACTGTAGTTGTATGACTAAGCATTTAAATGACCATAAGTTGATTTTTTTAACTTTGTGTATGTATGCATGTGTGTGTGTTCATTTGCAAACACACGTAGGCATCCAGATACACATGTATGGAGGTTTGCATGCATACTTCATCCTATGTTTCTAAGGTACCATCCACCTCTACCTTGCCTCTTTGGATTATTTTTAAACCTGGTCTCTCACTGGCCTGGAATAAACAAGTAAGCTAGGACTCTTGGCCAAGGAGTCTGCTACCCGAGTGTTGGGATTACAAATGTGTGCTATAACAGTTCTGGCTGTTCTGGAACTGGCTCTTGCACACTAGGCTGGCCTTGAACTCACAGAGATCCGTCTGCTTCTGCCTCCTGAGTGCTGGGATTAAAGGCATGTGCCACCACTGCTCAACTCTGGCTTTCTTTTTTCATGTGGGTTTTGGGGATAGGACATAGGACCTTATGCTTTTTAACCACTGGATATTTATTCCCATACGTGGGAGAGGGGGCTTGGAGTGGGAGGTCTTCAGAGTCACTCTTCTCTTCAACAGATGTGCTGGCACATCTGGGGCTTCATTATTCCCTAGGCATTGCTCTCTCTGTGTCAAGCACTATGTGCCAACCATTTAACTAAGCAGTTCCCTGGCATTATTGCATTTAAGTGCTGATGAGACCGTCTTAGGACCATTTCTTTATGTGTAAGAGCACTGAGACATAGAGATTAATTTGTTCAAGGTCACACTGTTGCACATGGCAGAGGTTTGATCTCAGGTAATCTAATGCCTTTGTTCTTAGCTTAACTATTCTATTACAGAGGGTAAATAATTTATATGTAGTAATTATTGCGGCCAACCTATCTAAAAGGGCATATTTTTGTCTTTCTCATTTTTTATCCCAGTAGGAGGGAACTACTTACTTGCAATTTAATTTAATAAGCATTGGAAGCGCTTTGCTGAATTTGTGCATTCCCATGCCACTTCTTTGTGTGTTGCAATGGTTCTATTTTGTTCCTTGGCAAGGAAGCATGAGTGGAGTTGTATCCCAACTATACTCAACCAACAAAGTTTCCACTCTGACTTCTGTACATGGATGCCTGTTTTTGAGATAAACGGAAAGACCCAGGGCACAAAAGAGGATCTAAGTTAACCACATGTTACAACATCTCATACTGCCCCCATGCCTTCTGCCTGGAGCTAAACTTCCTAGCTGTCTCTCAGAACCCACCTCAGACACATTTCTAACAGGCTTTCCATGGCTCTTTCAACCCAAATCACAGTAGAAGGAAAGAGACACTAGAAAGACAATCCTGCTTTAGCATTTGACACCTTGACAGATGTAAACCAAGGAGTAGCGCATCAGCGAGGATTGGCGACTGACTTCTGAACAAAAAACCAGGCAAAGTGGCAGAAGAGAGAGATTCCACAAGGCTGTGTAGGTGAGCATGTGGGAGTGCCTGTGTAGGAGCACACATGCCTATGCATGAGCATATATGTGCATGCCTGTGCATGAGCACACGTGTGCATGCCTGTGAATGAGCACATGTGTGCATGCCTGTGAATGAGCACACGTGCCTGTGCATGAGCACACATGTTCATTCCTGTGAGTGAGCACATGTGTCTGTGCATGAGCACACATGTTCATTCCTGTGAGTGAGCACGTGTCTGTGCATGAGCACACGTGTGCATGTCTGTGAGTGAGCACATGTGTCTGTCTGTACATGATCACACACGTGCATGCCTGTGAATGAGCACATGTCTATGCATGAGCACACATGTACATGCCTGTGAGTGAGCACATGTGTCTGTGCATGAGCACACATGTGCATGCCTGTGAATGAGCACGTGTCTGTGCATGAGCGCACATGTGCATGCCTGTGACTAAGCACATGTGTCTGTGCATGAGCACACGTGTGCATGCCTGTGAGTGAGCACATGCGCCTATGGATAATTATTGAAGTTTCAACTTCCAAGCTGACTATTCTCCATTTGGAAGAAGTTTTTCATTCTTTGGATGTGCCGTGGAATCATAGCTCATCTGAAGGATTCCAGGAGGAGTGGTGGGGATAGCTTCAGTGTGTAACGACCCCCATGGCTCTCTCTGCAGCCATCATTGGATCCTGCCTGGCACTGTTTGGGGCTCAGTAAATACTCAGTATAAAATTGGTGTTATGTTTTTATTTAGAAATGCCACCCTCAGAAACGAGCCTGATGTAAACTTTTTACTTAGTAGGTGCACACCTTCAGGGGCCAGTAGCCAAAGCCCTAGTCTTTCTTGACTCTGAACCTTAGAAATCCATTTTTCCCTCGGTTCCTTTTTCTATCATTTAAGAATAAAGAACTTGCTTGGTTCTTAAATCTACTGAGATTATTTTTCACTTGGAGTTATAAAAGTTTTACCTCTTAAAGGTGGGGTTAAAAAAAAGCAACAGAGTGGAACTCAGCCTTGCTGCCAGTCTCCTTGAGTGTCCTCCACCTAGGGACCTGACACAGGAAGTAGATGTTACAGGAAATTCTTTGACTTTCTCTTGTGGTGATGCTGTATAAGGAAGGGCCTACGAAGACTCAACATCTTATGAATAGCTTGCACCTTAAGAGCCCAAGTCTCCTACTAGATCTCACTATGACACACTTTGTCCTTTGCTTCCATGTAACAGGTCCACCTTCCCAACCATCAACATCTCTGAACACACTCCTAAGGACCAAGAAGGCAAATAAACATTTGCTGTGTCAGATGACAGTCCTGGCAACCTAAAGACACATTTGAAAAGGTGGATGAAAATTCATGCTCAGTTTGATCCCTATGGCATTCTGTCTAGTGTGGGTTTCCTTTGAACACTGGAAAGGAAACAAGAATCAGAAGGCTTTTCAAAGTTGATTTCCGGCAAGCCAGAAGTTCTTAAATATTCATGCCATATTAATTGCTGAAGAATGCGTTTTAGAGAAACTAACTGGGGTGAGTTTTAGAATCCATTACATTTAAAGAGAGTGGAAGCTTTTGAAAAGAGTGAGGGAATGCATATCCCCACCCGAACTGAATTATCTTTGGCTAGACATTGATAACCGGAGGAGCCTGGGATTCCCCAAGTCCCCATTTACAAATATTCTTCATAACCCTTCTGCACACCAATCTGAAGGCAGGTGCAATATGTTTTGAGGAACAGTTAATTTAGGAACCGTCAAACATTTCTCTCCTAGATAATTTCTTTAATTATCAACAGGCATGGGAGGATAGGGTGAGGGAGTGGGGCTGTGTGAGTCAGCAGCAGGCTTGTGTTTGCCTTGGTGTGAAGGTTAGAGGGCAACCTCTGGGGTTAGTCTTTGTGGACTCTTGTTTGCTACTGTGCAAGTCAGGCTACGCACCCCTCGGGCTTTTGGGTATTTTCCCTCCATCTTTCTTCTCCCCAGAGGAGAACTGGGGCTTCAGATGCACTCTACCATGGCTATTTTTTTAAGTGCCTTCTCCGGATCTGAACGCACGTCCTCATAGTTGTATGGCATGCCCTTTACCCACTGAGCTCTCTTCCCAGCCTTCTAATTTATTTGTTGGTTGGTTGATGCTGGGGATTGAAGCCAGAGCATTGCACATGCTCACTAAACATTTTATCACTCAGCTTTAAGCCCAGCTATGCCTTGGCTAATTGGTATCACATTAAAGGGCTGGGCCAGAGGATAAGTTTCCTATCCACAGGGTGGTGACACACTCTTTCATTTTAAGGTCTTCCCAGTTTTAATTTGATTCCACAATATCTCCAAATTCTTCCACATACATAATATAGTTCCAGTCAATCACGAGGCTCATATCATGTTCCTTTAGGACTAGCAGGCATACAACTCCCAGCTGGTGTGTCTTTCTACTTCCTGCTTCTACTCCCACTCCTGCTAGCTCCTCAATAAAGCCATCTGTTGTGATTCCTCAGAGGCTCAGCCTCCCCACAGACTCTCCAAACCCAACCCAGGCTTCTGCTCAAAATATAACAGAAACAGCCACATGGCAGCTGTCCCCTTGCAAGTGCTGCCTGTCACTGAGAGGCAAATTGAAAGAATTCAAGTAGATAAGTCTTTAGAACAATGCCACAAGCCCTCGGGGCTGGGAGCTGAGGCAGGAGGACAGCTCTTGGTGATGCTGGGAGCTGGCATTACTGAACTACATAATTTATACCCAGTTACTGTCACACAAGCCAATAACAACGAGCAAAGGGAGGGGGGCTTGGCATCTTATTAGCCTGCTTCTCATGGTCTCCATGACAAACCCTAGCTTAGTATCTTTTTCTATAGGCTTCTAATGTCTGTATTACACACAAACATGCAAAGGGATTTTTGGTAAATGCCATCTAATTACTGAGGTAGAAGGTAATTCTTACAGTATGCAGTGTTGCTGAACAAGAGGGGACACGGGATCACTCTTCCTATCTGGTTAATTAAAATTGTTGACATTTTAATCCAAAGTACAAGTGTTTGTTGACTACATTGGAAAGATACTTGACCAAAATACATTGATTTTCTACACTGAACATCTTTCTTCGGTTTACAAAGAATGAGTCCACATCAGCCCATTTGAAAGACATCAAATCTGACAGTGGATTCTGAGCCACAGTCTCAGAGCCTTAGCGGCTGAGAAAATAAATTTCAATTGTTTAATCCACATGAAAAGAAATGTGGAGAATGAGAGAGAACTAAAGATAAGAAAAGGCAGTAAGTAGTTCTTTTTTTCCATCTCTTTTTGTACTGAGGAGTTTATCCTGCAAAAGAGGCAAGTGGCGAGTCAAGCAGGTGGTAATTCCACAGAAGGGAGAAAGAGTGGGTTTACCACCTGTCTTAGGTTTTTATTTCTGTGAAGAGACACCATGACCACAGCAACTCTCAAAAATGAAAACATTTAATTGAGGGGGCTCACTTACAGTTTCAGAGGTTCAGTCCGTTATCCTTATGGTGGGGAACATGGAGGCATGCAGGGCAGATGTGGTGCTGGAGCTGAGAGTTCCTACCTACATCTTGACTTAAAGGTAACAGGAAGTCGATGACTCACTGGGTGGTATCCTGATTATAGGAAACCTCAAAGCTCACCCTCACAGTGACACACTTCCTCCAACAAGGCCACACCCACTCCAAGGAAGTAAACCTCCTAATAGTGCCACTCTCTAGGAATTTATGGGGGTCAAATACATTCAAACTTCCACATTCAAGTCCTTTGCCCCCATAAACCTTTAACAATATCATAATACAAAATAAATTTAGTCCAACACCAAAAGTCCCGCTAGTCTATGACAGTCTCAACAATGTTTAAAAGTCCAAAGTTTGAAGTCTTTTTTGAGATTCATGCAATCTCTTAACTATAATACCCTGTAAAATCAAACCAAAAAGCAGATCACACAATTCCAGCATATAACGGTACAGGATATACATTACCATTCCAAAACATAGGGAAGGGAGCATGGTGAGGAAATACTGGACCAAAGCAAGACAGAAAGCCAACTGGGCAAACTCTAAACTTTGCATTGAAATGCTTTGCTTTTTAGCTCTCCAAATTTTCAGCTTTGCTGATTGCAGTACACTTCTTTCTCTTGGGCTGGTTTTAGTTCCCAGTAACAGTTCTCCTCAGCAGGTATCCCATGACTCTTGTGTCTCTAACATCTTGGGCTCTCCAAGGCAATCCAAGCTTCAACTTCACAGCTTCACACAATGGCCTCTCTACTAGGCCTCTATTCAGGGACACTCTGACACATGCCTGGCCCCAGTGGCCTTCCTTAGGCACTGAGACAATTTCCATAACCCATTTCTTCTATCCTTAACTCTAAAACCAGAACCACGTGACTGAAACTGCCAAGTTCTGCTGCTTTCTGAGGCTAGAACATGGCCCCCTTGTTCAATTACATCTTCATTGGCTTTCTGTTTCCCATCTTCACTGCCTAAACTTGGTTTTTCCTGAACTTTCTTTGTGTACTGTGCTGGCCTCAATCTCAGAGACCCACCAACCTCGGTTTTCCCGTGCTGGGACTAAAGGTATGAACCATTATATCATACTCTAAGCTTTTCTTACATTCCTTTTTACAAGTTAGAAGCTGAGCTGGGCGGGATCTGCCTGCCTCTGCCTCCTGAGTGCTGGGATTAAAGGCGTGCACCATCATACCCAACTTGAAGCTTTTCTGTAGTTCATTTTCATTATAAACCTTTATTAGAGTTACCACAGAAACCCACTTGACAGAGTCTATACTAGGCTGCTTTGAGATTCCTTCTACCAATGGAATTAATCCAAACTCTTCACTTTAATTTTGGGAAAACCTTTCCAAAAAGGGCAAAAAACAGTCACTTCCTTTACCAAAATATCGCCAAGAATGATCTGTAGGCAACATACTAAAATTCTTCTTCTCTAAAACTTTTTCTAGTGGCCCCCACAGTTCGTCAAATCACACTCAGCACTGCTGCCTTCCACGCTCCTCCTAGTATGACCCATTAAGCAATGCTTAAGGTATTCCACTGCTTTCCTAACCCAAAGTCCATATCACTCCAAATAAAAGTACGGTCAGGCCTATCATAACAATACCCCACTCCTGGCACCAACTTCTGTCTTAGTTAGATTTTTATTGCTGTGAAGAGACACCAAAACCATGGCCACTCTGATAAATAAAAACATTTAATTGAGGGACTCACAGTTTCAGAGGTTCAGTCCATTATCATCACGGTGGAGAGCATGGTGGCAGATGTGGTGCTGGAGCTGAGAATCCTATACGTTGACTCGGGCGGCAGGAAGTCGACTGACTCACTGGGAAGCATCCTGAGCATAGGAAACCTCAAAGCCCACCCTGACAGTGACATACTCCCTCCAACAAGGCCATACCCACTCCAAGGAAACCACACCTCCTAATAGTGCAACTCTTTGTGAGCTTATGGGGGTCAAATGCATTCAAACTACCACACCACCCCTTTCTGTGACTGACAGTAGTGGGGTGCCAGAGAAGGCAACAACCTTGTGTGCACATTCTGAGGAAGGAAGCAGTCAGAGTCAGAAGACTCAATATGATGGGATGAAGTTGAACTTCAGATCCAAGTGATGTGGGTTTATTGATTTCCTGGTGTTCCCTGGGATCTGAGCACTCCAGACTGTTCCAGTGATCTGTGAACTTACTGTGTAGAATTAATATTCAGTAGCTTCACCTACTATGAAGGTTCCATGTCTATGTTTTCTATGTTTGTCTTACTGCATTTTATCTACTAGTTTTTTAGACCAGGTCTCCTATATCCCAGGGTAACCTCACACTCTCTACATAGCCAAGGATGACTACAAACTTCTGCTTCCCCTGCCTCCACCTCTTGCATGCCAGGATTATTGTGTATCCACCATGCCTGGTTTATATGACACTGGTGTTTAAACTCTGGACCTTGTGCAAGCAAAGCAAACATTCTTCCAATTGAGCTACATCCCTAGCACCACATCTTGTCATTTTTAATGGAGGGAGACAAATATGTAGAGCTCATTTAGAAGCATGCTTAATAAGTACGTTGTGAATATTGGCAAATTAATACACTATTTTCATAGCAGTCACCAAACATCCACTGTATCCTGTCAGAGTCAAAAACATCTTTTGTACAAATTTCAGGGTCTGATAATAAATGCAAAAACAAATTCCACCCATCATTTAAAAGCAATCCATCTGGACCATCACATTTAAACGTGCACACACACAAGCTTCCTTTATCCCAATTTTCTATCTCTCTACTTAAACACAACGAAAGCCAAAGGCATTGATGAGAGAATGCCAATTTCACCACTGAAATTAATCCAGGAACAAAGTGGAATCAAATCAGGGATGTGTGGGAGAGTCAGTCAGTGGCTGAACTGAGGACCGTGTAACCATATGCAAGGGGACCGGTGAGCCTGGTGAACAGTAGGCACTGTGAGGAGGTGGACACACAGGTTTGCGTGGGTGTGGCGGGGTGCATTTCTGTGCTCAGAAAACCACTTTTGTGGCGTAGATGCATAGAAGTGCTTGAGGTAGTGTGAGCATCCCAAATGGTGCCATCCTGACAATAAAAAGCTGTAAAACAAATACTAGCTTTCGACAGAGGTAGAAAATTACCCTGGAACTTCCATTGGTTCCTCCCTGTCTGAGGGAAGACTAACAAGCCAATAATGACAGCTTTTTATGAAATATTCGCTCACACTGGAAGCTGGAGAATCATAAACAAGATTCCCAAGCTCCAGTGTCTCTACAGTGCATGTAGGGGTGCAGGACCAAAGGCTGCCTGGAGAAGCATCTCAGGGCGGAACTGCTTTCCCTCAAGACTGTTGTGTGGACACCAGGGGAAACTCCCTCGAGTGGTCCTCATCTGACTGAGACCTTCCTGGACCACAAGTCAGAAGGACTGTCATTAATACTGCCAATAAAAGTATGCTTTTTCAAATCCTTCCTATTTGTGACTAGTGCAAAACAAATTCTGCTGATATTCACACACGGCCCTTGTGCTCTGCAACACTGTAAACTTATTCCTACTACTTGTCGATTACTTTGTTTTGTTTTGTTTTTGACACAAACCTTGGTGGAATCATCAAATACAGTTTCATTTATTAAATAGTTGAGTTAGAGATGTTGGGAGAGTACATAAGGTATAAAACGTTGAACAAAGAAATGCTGTGTCAATAAGAAGTGTCGTGCTTAGTAAGTGACACAACCTATTGTTAAAAGCAGGTTCCTATCTACAGCACGCATTCACACAGGCTCAAAGGCAGAGGAAGAAGAGGCAACAACAACAAGATCTGCTGCTGTGTGAAGGTGGAGGTTTTCGTCTTTTACTAAGAGTGTTCTTCCCCCTTCACAATGTGTAAGAAGTTCTGTCCATCAACCAAAGCTCTACAGACAGTTCCTTCTGGGTTATCTTTTCTCGCTCCTAATTCTTGCATGGTGTGATGAGATTCTGGGGTTCTTATGATTTGCTTTTTGTCTTTGTCTTGCTCCTCCTGACTCAACTCTACACACCCAGGTTCGGAATGGCCAGGGCTAAGGCTTTATTCAGCTGGTAGAACTAGCTGATCTCAGATGGGGTCTCCATCTCACTTCCCTGGAGAAGAATCAAACCCTCTGCCCTCTGAGCCATGTCCTCTCACACTGCTGCGCAGGCCTTTGAAGACTTGGTTGTTGGCATGCCTTTAGAATTGGATCTCCTTAGGTAAAGAAAAGAATGCACAACCACATGGAGCCTGGCTGACCTACCAGGGGCATTCTCACCATGCGTCAAGACATGGCCTTCTCTGAAGCATTGCTTATTTTGCAAGGTGTCTAGGGCTCTATTCTGCCCCCCTTTTCTGTATTTATTTATTTTTTGTTCCCATAACAGTTACAATGTTATGGCTTATAACTCACATCTTTTATGAGCCTTGGTTTGTTCTCTTTGGCTCATCTGCATCTCCCTAGACTCAGGAGATTTTTCTAATAGGCAGAAACCAATGGCTTGTAAAATGTGCCATGGTGCTAGAACAGAAAAACTTCTAAAAAAAGCAAAAAAATGGGAATATTTTGAAGAACTTTAAAAATTCATTTTTAATGGGTCTCTAGGAACTTTTAAGGAAAATATTCTTCATCATCTCTGAGACCCCCGGAGAAAGCCATAGAGGAAAACTGTTGAGACTTCAGGGATCAAGTAGAAGCCTCAATGTGGAGGCTATACACATTACCAACACCCCACCCCCACCCCCAGTGCGCAGCCAGGGAAGGGGTCTTGGTTGTGGAAAGACTGAATTAGACTTCTCTTCTTGTGACCATGTGGCCTGGGGCTCACCAGCTGAAGAGGGTGTGATAGACAAGGTGTTTCTCTCAGGACCACTGTAATCAGTGATACACGTGCAATTCTCTGGGGTCTCCCTGGGTGACAGGGACTGGTAACTGTCTCTGCTGGTGTGGAAAGACCGCTCTTCTACTGCAGACAAGGAAGGGCTGGCTAATGCTTGTTTGCCAGTCTGATGGTGGAGACATGGAAGGGCTGGTTAGTTAATGCTTGGATCCCATTCCAATGGTGGAGACCCGGAAGGGTTGGTTAGTTAATGCTTGGGTGCCATTCTGATGGTGGAGAAGGGGCAGTCTGGGATGTGATGCACGAAGTGGGTCCTTTCTCTTTGGTTTTGCTGAAATGGCACTTGTATCCCCGCAGGGTGCACTCACCTGCCACATCTGATGCGAGCGGGATGAAAAGGGTTATGAAGTAATACATCTTTGAGAACAGCTCAATTCTAAGAAATAGCCCTTTGCATTTAGTGATTTGCATGCTACTCTATGTTCAAAGTGGGAAGACCACCAATACTTTTAAGCAAAAGTGAATTCAGTGAAAATGACAAACACAACTCTCCTCCCAAAATCTAACAATCCTGTCACGGGTACCTGACATCTCTGAATGAAAGAAGAAAGATAAACTCGCCCTCACATTTCATAACTGTGAATCCACCTTTCAGGCTGGCTCTAGGAATAGCCAGGTACGGAGATATGTTGTGATAGAGTGGAGATCTCAAAGTGAGGAGGAGTCTGGGGGCTCCAAAGTCACTTAGTCCAGAGAGAGAAAAAAAGAGAAAGAGAGAGAGAGAGAGAGAGAGAGAGAGAGAGAGACAGAGAGAGGGGGGATGATTATGACATAACACAGAGAGTATCTAGAGTTTCCCCTGAAAACCTTGTCTAATATAACTAGAAAGCAAAACGCTGGTGAACTAGAACAGGTTTGGGTGGGAGGAGGAAGTAACGACAATGAGGAGGTTTTTAAAAGGCTTTTTGAAAGACCCTTGGGACTTAAAGTTCATAAATGTAGGCACTAACGGAGCCAAAGACATGGGCAAGAACCTACCAAGAAGCCAATCGAGGAGGGAAAAGAAACACGGTCAGGACTGTGTGTGCTCAGAATAGCTCTTTCTCTCTTAACTTATTCCATTAAAGTCCTTAGGAAGCCAGATTTTTCAAACAAATTTATGGTTACCAAGCCGTCAGAACTCACTCATAAAAATACTTTTATTTTTTCCTTGCTGTGTTTCCTTTCTTGTTGCCCCAGCTCTCTTTCCTTTGTTTCAAGAAGCTGCTGCTTTCCATTTTCTATTGTGTAATTAAAAAACAAAAACAGCATGGTTTGTCGTCCAGTTTCTCTTTCTCTCTCTCTCTCTCTCTCTCTCTCTCTCTCTCTCACACACACACACACACACACACACACACTCACATACAAACAACACACACATACATAGACACCACATACACACCACACCCCATTACACACATACACACACCACACTCACATACACTCCACACCCCACTACACATACACACACCACACGTACACACCACACCCCACTACACACATCCACACACCACACTCACATACACTCCACACCCCACTACACACATCCACACACCACACTCATATACAAATATCACACATACACTGCACACACTCCACAAACACACACACACACATGCATGCACACATACAAATGAGGAAAAGCATCACCACACCTGTGATGCGAAATGCCCAACAAATGAAACTAGAGCAGCTGAAAGATAACACAAAGGCAGAGGCTGTCGTCCCTGACCCAACCAAGTCCTCTCCCTACGAACTCCTATGGGGTACAGGAAACCCAGACATTCACATGGGGAAACCTGTCGGAATTTTCATGCCTAAAAATAGCAGTTCCTGTCATCAGCTCCGAGACCTGTTAACCTGTCCCCTAATCCCAACATGATACTTCTCAACCCCACTCCTGCGAATGTAATAATTAGGGCAATTAATGGAAGAAACATGGGGACATTTCCATAGAAACCTTTTCCAAACTATTATTTTTCGAACAGTATGTTCCACAAGGATTTATCCGCGTGACTCCCACAGCTGTTAGTAAAAATCAGACAGACCATTAAACCCTCATGGTACTCTCTTGTCATTTATCCTTCTGCTTCTGATGGCACAAGGCAGGCACAAAAATTGCACAGCATGTCCCCAGAGCTGTCACACCTGACAGCCCTCCTGTTGCTTCTCTGAGGATTGTGAACAAACTATTTTCTCAAATTAAATATATAACATGTATGTTTATATGTATGTGTTTTGTATCTATATGTTGAGAAGTTTTGAATATTAAAATGTATGGAGATTATAGGTAAAATAATTAAACAAATCCATTCTAAAATCATCAAATCCCAGGGAAGGAGAATTAAAGTAGGAAAATAAAATCCCAACAGCTGTACATTAAAGTATCGTTTTCTTTGTCTTTTCTCTGTGGGCACATGCGTGCACATGTGCATGCAGAGGCCAAAGGTTGACTTGGTGTGTCTTCTTCGATTGTTCCCACCTCATTTTTTGAGGCAGGGTCTCTTCACCAAGACTGGCCCTCACCACTGTGTCTAGACTGAATGAACATCGAGTCCCAGAGAGTTCCCTGTGCCAGGCTTCCTATGTGGATTCTGGGGGTTGAATATAGCTCAGCATGCTTGTGTGGTAAGAACTGTATGACCAAGCCATAACTCCGTACATAACGGTATTTTATTTGTCGCACCAAATTATACCCCCTTCCGCCACTCAGCTGCTCTCTTCTATCTCCACCCAACACCAGGAGTGGAAAGTCCCATTATGAACTACAATAAGTAAACAGAACAAGGAAAGAGACTTATTTAAAGGCAAAACTTTTCCCAAATGCCACCGACACCAGCTGCTAAATAAGTTAGACTGAACATATAGGACTTGCTGTCAGCTCTGGTTAAATAAGCACATAGATTCCACGAAGGTGTAATTGGCCCCATCTCCAACTTGCTTCAGAACATTAGGGAAGCAGTAACAGTCTTATTCAGGGTTGTTAATACTAGCAGTACGCCATTACAATAGAATAACGTACCTGAAGGAAGATACCAATAAAGCTAAACACATCCTTATTTATAGAGCTTGCGTGCAGGCATGTCGGAAAGGGGACTGTGGCTTTGGTCTATTTTCAAACATACTCATGCAACAGATAATTGGATGTTCTTGCCAGAACTACCGTGAAAACTGTCTCATTGTTCTCTTTCCCATAGAACACAGAGGGATTGGAGGAGAATGAGGGACCACGAGGTGACAGGGTGAGCTCTCAAGCCTGGGTCACTTCCTAGCATCTCAACACTCAAAATTAACACTTCATAGTTTACAGTTTCCTATGTCTCCAGGTACTGCCCCCCTGAAAAAGGTCAGAATTTTAACAATGTATACGTTTGAAAGGAATTGATATACTCAACTGTCCTTTTCCATTCAACAGCCTTTAATTACAGCTATGGTCCTGTTACATTTGAATTGGATGACTGAGATGTTTCCATTAGCTTTTAAATATTCACACTTTCTCCAGCCACCCTACCCCTGACCAATCCCTCTGTAAGATACACACACTCCCTGTACACACTAAAATGAACACAGATAGACATAAACCCAGCTGTGCCTAATCTGTAAGCTAGTATTTCTAGCAGGCTGACTCCCTCCTACTCCGCAATTCTTCCCTGAAGAAATCATTGCATACCCGTGGCTCCTCAAATGAGGGATGGAGGTGTGATGTTTGAAATGTTTCCAAACTTCAGAGCATTACCTGGAGATTTCTGTGTTATCCTATTATCATATTATTAGTTAGCAAGACAAACAGAATGTACATTCCCTGGCCAGGCTCTCCCTTGGCTCAAATTTCCTCATGTGTCTATTATTGACAGAAGTCTGAAAGGCAAGTGCAGCTGTATCTCCAGGGCACCTGGGGATTTTACCCACACTCGGATCTGTTTGCCCCTCTCATGGCTTGTCTGACTTTGGCGGTTCTCAGCTCACATGTTCGGGAACTTTGTCTGACAATGCGAGCCTGTGTGGTTTTTGAAAGCGGTATTTGGTATTCAGTCTGAAAGTACTCAAGTCTCAGGAGCATCCAACCTTCTCTGACCAGAGAGAGCACTGGGCAGAAGGCTGATCTAGGCTCAGTTTCTTCGCTGAGCACCACCAAATGTTCATGCTCTGCTTCTGTGCATACTAGTCCTGAGTCCTGATGGCTGCTAGGACTAGTATGCACAGTCCAGCAGAGATTTATCTCAGCCTGGAGGAGGCTGAGGTGGAAGGATTGAGACTGTAAGGTCAGGCTGGACTGTGTAGTGAGACTCAGTTGGGGGCGGGGGAAGCAAAATAAACCAGTACCACTGTCTTTGCAAAGGATCCCAGTCCAACCTGAGTGCCTCAAGGCCATTGGAGCACCATTTACTCAAAACAGAGACTGAAAAACAGACCAGAAATGCGTTCAATAAACATAACACAAATCTGTTTGGATTTTTCAGTACAATATACTGTCCCTTTTCTCTTTTTAAATTATTTGGCAATTTCATACATTTTCTGAGCTCTTAGACTCTTATTCCTCTCACCCATCCTCTCTGAAACTTTCCTCCCAGCAACCCCCCATGTTGATTTCTCTTTAAAATACATTTATTTTTGTTTTATGTGTATTAATGTTTGCTTGCATGTGTACCGTGTGCATGAAGCTCCCACACAGACCAGAGGAAGGCATCTGATCCCTGGTACTGGAGTTGCCAATGGTCACATGGCACTATGTGGGCGCTGGGAATGGAACCTAGGTCCTCTTCAAGAGCACTAAATGCTCTTAACCTCTGAGCCATCTCTCCACCCTGTCTTAATTTTTTTCACCTACTGAAACTGGTCATGGGTGTTTATGAGTGAGATCCTGAGCAGGGAGATTTTTGCTGGACTTCCCTCCATGTGGTCCATCTGAACTATAATTTAGAATATAAGGCATTTTCATAGACAGACCTCTATCTGCAGCACAGTTTTTTGCCTCATGTAAGTCATTCAGCGAACAGTTGCTATAAGGAAAGTGCACAAGGCAAAGGACTTTCGAGAACAGAGGTAAGAGCAGGTGTGATGACTCACACCTAGAATCCCAGCATCAGGGAGATGCGGACACGAGGATCCAGAGTTTATGATCATCTTTGGGCTTTAGAGTGAGTTTGGGATCAGACGAGGCTGTGAATAAAGTCTATCAGTACTTCCCATCCAAGGATCAGGGACAACCCTGGCAGGTGGGGTGTGAAAAGATCTAAGAGCCAATGAATGAGGTGGAGAGAGGAGATTTGTGAAACCCTGTATAAAAACAAAACAGAAACCAGACAGGAAATATCTCCCGCAGAGAGAAAGCTCGGTGGTTAAAAACACATATTGCTTTTACAGATACCACAGGCCCAGTGCCCAGAACTCACAACGGGAAGCTCACAGTAACACCCCTTTCTGGCCTCCAGAATGGCTGCACTCACGTGTGACATACTCCACACAGATAAATAAAAATAACAAAAATAAACCTGAAACAGTGAATGGCTTCCATAGCTGTCAAAATCCAAGGGGGATCGTCTGCAGCAGTTATAACACAATCTAGGAATATCTCAGGGTATTTTCTCTTTCTGCTCTGCAACCAGAAAATCCTGTGTTTTGTGGCACGCAAGAATGCAGGCTTTCTTGGTCTGCTAGGTGGGCAGAATGGTGGACTGCCTGTTGTCATCTTTGTTATTTTATCTAACCCTGGAGGATGTTATCGCTGTTAACCAACAGTGTGTAGAAGCCAACAAGAGACTTGCTGTTTTGCTGACTGTCCATTCTGACTACCATCTCAATATTTATGTTTATGCCCATGGATCTGTGTTCCTCTCAACTTCTGTTGGGGAAGTTTCTTTTTGCAGGAGACAGTGGCACAGTACTGAGAGTAAGCCACCGAGGACAAATCACATCTATCAATACTTCCCACCCAAGGCTCCAGGAACACTGTGGAAGGGGGAGGGGGGAGATGTGAGTGCTAATGATCGAGGCAGAGAGCTGAGAAATGCTGATCTGTTGTCATGACATGGTCGATGAACACATCAGCCCACAGCAGCAATGGCTGTCTGGCAGCGCGGATGGGGCCCACATACGGTGATGGAGCTATGAGCTGTTCACAGCTGAAAGAGGCAAGTTCTCTCTCCTTTGGGGATGTGGCTGTGGGTATGTTGTTTCCCTCCCCCAGAGGAAGAATCTTGTCCCCGGTGTGACTAATATCGGCGCACTCAGGGTCCTGCTCAGCCAGTTGTAAGGACTCCAGTTCTTTTCATAAGAATTCACTAGCTGTGCTGGGGAGCTAACTTAGGGAGGAAAGCTCCTGCTGGGCAGCCTGGGAGCCAGAGTTCTAATCCCCAGTTCCCCCAGTAAATGCCAGACGGGCATGGTGGCCTGCCTGAGATTTCAGCATTCGAAGGTGGAGTCCAAAGGATGCTGACTGGGAAGAGTAGCCACGTCTGAGAATAAGGCAGAAGAGAGATGAAGCATTCCCAGCACCAGCCTTGAGTCACTGCTTGCCACGCACACCTAGACACTAGTTTGTCTATATAAATGAATAGTGCATAGACAAACACATGAATATATAATACATACACATGCATACATGCATAATGGGAAAAGAAATGATAAAATAAATTAGCACGTGGAGTTTTTAAGGACTAGGAAAGACATGGCAACTATCAGGGGATCAACTCTGCCAAAAGTGTAGAAGAGAAAGGGAGAGAGAGAGAGAGAGAGAGAGAGAGAGAGAGAGAGAGCCAGGGAGGGAGGGAGGGAGGGAGGGAGGGAGGGAGAGAGAGACAGAGAGAGAGAGAGACAGAGAGACAGAGAGACAGAGAGACAGAGACAGAGAGACAGAGACAGAGAGACAGAGAGACAGAGACACACAGAGAAAGACACACACACACACATACACACACACACACACACACACAAACACACAGATATGCTTTTTATTACAATTAAATATGAGTGGCAGGGAGCGTCCGGAAGCAGAATAGGGAGAAATCTCCCTGGCTTTAATGAACTAAAATGTTCCATGTGTGACAGCCCAGAAGACAGGAGGAAGAGTGAGACAGAGCGTGTCTGAGTCACTGGGTCAGAGTTGATTTGTTCTTAAAGATGGTGGGGGTGGAGTGGGGGATGAGGGTGGAATGGAGTAGGGGATGAGGGTGGGGTGGCACTGCACAGTTCCTCTGGAAAACACAGCTGTCACAAACCATCTAAAGCAGTGGTTCTCAACCTTCCTAATGTTGGGACTCTTTAATAGAGTTTCTTATGTTGTGGTGACCCCCAACCATAAAACTATAAATTGTTCCATTGCTCCTTTGTAGCTGTAATTTTGCTACTGTTAGGAATTGTAATATAAATATCTGATAAGCAAGGTATCTGATATGTGATTCCCCTGAAAGGGTCATCCAACCCCCAAAAGTGGCTGAGACCCACAGGCTGAGAACTGCTAGTCTAAAGGTACTCTGTCTAAATAAGAGAATTGTTGCCACAAATAAGCCAATCACGGCATGTGCAAACTCTGCTGGCTTCACTAGACTCAGCAAAGGTCTTCTGACCTACGGAATGTAGAACACACATGCTTTATCACAGAACAGCTGTAGGAGTCTGGCCACTTGGATATTATTAGCACAGGAGTCTCTGTGAGTCTGAGATAACATCTGCCACCAATCTACAGTAAGTTCAACCTTGTAGGAAGCTCTGCTGGGGTGGTAGACCAGGGCTCAGGGGCAGCCATCAAACCTAGGGGCACAAAGCTCTCAGTCCGCATCTGTGTTCTGGTGGTGGCACATCTGGGGACCATGTCATTCATGAATGCCTCTCCCTCTCAGACCACAATTCCTATTACCCAGGCCCTGGAATCTGCCTGTCACCACTCTGAACATGAACTGTAGATGGAACAGCCATTGGGGCGCCAATCTGTAGATGGAGCGCCCAGCTGTGTCCTGCCACCCGGCTAGCTTTACCCAAAATAATTACACGGAAACTGTATTCTTTTAAACACTGCCTGGCCCCTTAGTTTCAGCCTCTTATTGGCTAACTTCTCACATCTTCCTTTAACCCATATTTAGTAATCTGTGTAGCACCACGAGGTGGTCGCTTACCAGGAGAGATCTTAACCTGTGTCCATCTCGGAGAGGAGAGGCATGGCGACTGCTTATGGCGACTGCCTGAAGCGTCTGCCCAACTCTGCTTCCTTTCTCCCACAATTCTGTTCAGTCTACTCCACCTACCTAATTTTCTGTCCTCTTAAAGGGTCAAGACAGTTTTTTTATTAATCAATGAAAGTAACACATAGACACTCCTCCATCAATGAACGATCCTTGGGATTTGCTCTTTATTATACTGGGTCACCATCTCTCCTTAGAAATGGCATATCTATGGTGCTATATAAAACCCGGGACAAGTCAGACATCAGGTTACCAAGTCACGTGATTGAGACCATCTACATGTACCCTCCAGGGAAACAGGAGGGAATTTCTACATCTTTCAATATTGCCACGATGCCTTATAAAGGAATGAAAATGCTACAGCTACTTCCTCATATGCTGTCAGTCATCGGTACAGACAATGGAGAATAGGCACAGTCAAAGGGTGACCAGTGACTGTGATAAACCTAATTCTGGGGCCCTGTTAACACAGCACATGACCCCCTGAGACCTGGACACAGACCCGAGCTCTGTATTTAGGAGGTTACAACATAGTTGTAGCTACATTCCATTCTTCCATGACACCCTATCATGGGACTAATATAATTCTTTAGATGCTGAAAGTCACACACTGACACTCTGTTAGAGAAACATGAGATCAGTAGAATTGATGACCCGCATCTTGACTCCTCCAAACACAACCCTGACCCAAAGGCAAACTTCTCTCTGGTACCTTCTGAGGTCTCGGAGATTACATGATAACTGTGTGTGAATATGTGTTTTCATGCAAATGCAAGGGTGGTGTATGTGTAGGTATTCATACCCATGTGGAGGCAAGAGAAGATCTCATTCCTTAATGCCATACACCTTGGCATTTGAGACAGGGCCTCTCGCTGGCTCTGTGTTTGTTAAGTAGACCAGCCTGGCTGGCCCATAAGCCTCCAGGGTCCACTTGTCTCTGTCTCTCCTGGGCTAGGATTACAAACTCAAACCATCACACTCCTTTTTAAACTTCTGACCTGGGTTCTGGGACTCAAATTCATATCTTTATGCTCACGTGGCAAATATTTTAGCATCTGCGCTTTCTCACAGCCCTATAAACATAATTATAGTATAAACATTAGCAGATAAAGATAGGAGAGTGTGGTATGCAAATATGCTATCCTCCAGGCTTGAGCAGGAGGCACAACACAGTCCCTAGAGGATGCTGGAGATTTCCTGGCAATTGCAAAATGCATGGTCCAAGGATATCCTTTATAAGCAACTTCAAACCCTTTGCTTTTTTACTTCTATAGAAGTACAAAGGCTGCTCAGAGGTCCCAAAGGAATATAGCATTTAAACAAAAACTGGCGGCTGTAGGTTGCTCTAATTTCTCCTCAAAGACTTTAACTAGGTCATAATATGAACTTAAGAACACATAGCCATCCAAGGTATAAAAGCACTGAATTCTGTCTCCGATCTGGATCTGGCAAAGCTGTAGCAACATGGGCCTTGGAGATCTTGGGATGTTTGTGCTTCTAACTAATCCTTGGCAAGGACTGTGAGGTTTTTTTCTTTTTTCTAGCTTATAAAAACGGCACATATCTTATCCATGTCACCCACATGTTATCTGTATATATTATATATCTGTCTACCCATTTATCCGCAGAGATCAGATCTCAGAGCAGGGATTCAGGAAGGAGCCACAGTAGGAACCCTGCCTCTTCAGCGTGACCTACTTACAGAGGCAGTGTCTCCCGCCGGGCATCTTCAGCATGACAATTAGCAGTTCTCCCCTCCCCAACCCCCCCTCCCCACAGTGCGGTCAGCAGGAAGACCCAGAATTCTGCCTAGCGGCAATCCCCTCAGCCCTGCCGGGCGGGCACCTGCTGCTGGCTCTCTTTGGCGTGTGACACAGCAGGGAAAGAGACCGGTTCACTGTGAGACCTACTACTCACTCTCTTACAGTGCATCGGCCCCCCTTCCCGCTGCACAGTGGATGCCGCGCTCTGGGTGGCAGGCGTGTGGCCATCGTCAGTGCATGCTGCATGGTCAGGAGCCTTCTTCTAAAGACCTTGTGGAGGTTTAGGCTGGTGTCAAAACACCCTCATTTGACTCCTTGAGAACTTGTGGAAATACTCTCTTTGAAAAAGCAAGACCGTACAGGCTGGAAAGATAGGACGTGCTGGTCTCCCTGCTTTCAAATAAGCCCAGAGGCTGTAAAAATAGCTTGTGGGAAACAACTGCGCATGCATAGACCCGGTACACACCTCGTCTCCTTCTCTTACCTTTTAATTTCCCACACAGTTTATCAAATGCCTTGTTAGCTTCCCTGGACAGGGAAAACATGTGACTTAAATTGTCTCTTTTGGGTACTCATCCGCTGAGTACTTGTATGAAATTCACCATCAGAACTAACCAAGCCGGAGGACAGAAAGGAAACAGGCTTCACATACCTGCTTGCTGTGCAGTCTGGGGTATTTGCTGACTCCGCTGAGCGCTGTACTGGACTGAGGCCAGGGGTCGGTACTGCTGTGTGGTTGAGGTAGGGTACTGACCAGATGGATAGTAATATACGGGCATCTGTGGGACATGGCAAGAGAGAAGCAGAGGTGAGAACTATGTGTCATCTAATTGTGGCAGATGGTAAAGGTGGACCTCTGTCCTCTTTCACCCCTGCTTCAGTGCACAGACTTCTTTCTCCGGTGATGGGAGCTACCTCCTGTTCATGTTCTGGATGCTGAGAAACTTTCATGACCTGCTTTGATCATTGCAAAGAGGCAGAAGTGAAGTCTGGGCTTCCTAAGCCAGCACTTGAAGGAGCCTTGCCATCCTGCTGCCGGAGGAAGGATATAGTCACCAGGGAAACACCTATCTACCGTGCAGCAGAAAGAAGCCAGAAACTCCCCATGACTGGCAACCCTTAGTCTTTATGGAAACGAACTTAGCTTCTTACGAGGAGTCCCGGCCACTTGATGACTATGTCATGAGCAGCCAAAAGGCCACCTGATGTTTAGTAAAGGCTTCAAAGAGTGATTGACACAGAGCCTATATCAAAATATACAGATACGTAAAACAAATGGAACCTGCAGCAAGATATTGTATGTATTTTCTGCAAACTTATTTTTTTATGCATGAACTTAGGGTTTCATGCATACCAAGCCCTAGCAATCACCTAGCTATATTCCCAGGCATCTTGTGAATATAGACGTATACACACATGTTCACGTGTGTGAGCATGGGTATGGAGGCCTTGAATTCATAACTTTTAATGCCTCATTTTCCTAGATGCTGGGTTATAGGTCTGTAACCCTAGGCCTGCCTATCTTCTGTATACCATTTAATGACTGACAGTCAGTGGAAACATCCTAAATCTTCTCATTGAGGTCAGATTATTTCCTGATACAGAAGATGTCTTTGTCTACCTATTAATGCCAATGCAATGCTGCTTTCTTTCTGATTTCAGCTGTGTCCTTCTATTCCCGGGCCTCTGGCTTTTCTCTTATCATCTTTCTTGAAGTAACTGACTTCAAGAAAAGTGACTGACCATTTCATACCTAAGAGTTTACAAGCTGTGTATGGAGAATAAGATTATGAGCCATTTTTTCATAGTTCTGACATTTACGGCTATTTTACTTTCTGATTTATGTCAATACTACAACAGTTTCCATCTTTCTACTAGAGTATATCATATGGTCCCTACCTTTATCCCAAGGTAGAAGAAAAGAAAACACTGTACGGCTGTGGTTCTGCATCAACACGAATTTTATTCTCACTTTCTAGTATTATAGATGACCAAGGGACAGGGGCTGGAAGAACCTAAAACTATTCTGCCGCAGTGATGGACCCACATTTGGCAAGTTCCTCATTGTATGCATTGTTCATGGTGATTTAACCTTACTATCTCTCTCCCTCTCTTCCTTCCTCCCTCCCTCCCTGCACCCATCCACCGTCCACTCTGTGTGGGGGTGTGGCAAGTGGTGGTAGAATATGTGTGCGCACACGCACACATGTGCATGGGAGTACCTCTGTGTATGTGGAGACCAGAGTGTGACTTTGGGTGTCTTCTTCAGCAACTCTTCCTTTTTAAAATTATTTATGTTACTCTTTGTGTACAAGTGTTTTGCCTGTATGTATGTATGTTCACTATGTTCGTGTGCAGTATCTGTGGAAATCGGAAGAGGAACTGGGATTATGAATAGGTGTGGAGCACCGTGTAGGTGCTGGTAACTGATCCTGGGTCTGCTGCAGAACCCACAGGCACTCTTAACCAACGAGCCATCTTACTTTACAAAAGGAAAGACCCTCCGCTTTGTTTCTGACATACGGTCTCTCACTAAACCTGGAGGTCAACAACGTCTTTAAACTGGGTGGCCAATAAAGTCTAGGGATAAGCTTGTTTCTGCCATTGGCCCTCCCCCAGTTCTGGTATTTAGATGTGCTTAGCCACACCCATCTTTTACAGGTGCTGGTAATCCCAGCCCAGGTCTTCACGCTCTCATGGCAATCATCCAAGTAGAAGGGAAGTGAGCTGAGCCCAGAGAAATACTTTGAAAGACCAGCATGAAAGCTTTGATGGGAGAAAAGAATAAAGATGACCTAAAGGGGTGTAAACGCACATTTTGAACTGACCACATTAAGGGTGGAGAATCCAACTGGATTAAGATAGGAAAGAAATAAGTCATGGGAAGAAATAACCAGAAGTAACAGATTCTTCTTCTATGTCTGGTCTCCATGTCAGGTGGCTTTTAGCCTCAGTCATGAGTCTTGATGATTCCTCTTAGTGGCATTAAGAAAGCACACACAGCTGGAGGAGACAAGCATTCCAAGGTAGTCCTCTGAAGAAACTGAATATATTTCCATAGACATGCACCTGCAGATTGACTCTTCCCAATGCTGCGTAGTTGGCTAGCTAGACTTAAAATGTACATCAGACGTCACTATGGGTTGTGACCTACATCTGTTTCTATGGGTCTGTTTGTTCCCAATCATAAAACTTGAAATAATTAATTTATTAGTAAAATAATTAATACATTAATGGGATAATTTCTCCTATTACTTAAATTATATTAAAGATCACTTTAAATCCCACCAGGGACGAAATATTATTGAGATGGTGACTGGAGGTGCACTATTAATTAATCACTCAAAGTGAACAACTGAAGAAAAATCATTTTCTGGTGTAGGGTTTTGTGTGGTTTGAAGAGACAATAATTTATTCACGACACGAAGGCAGCGGAACAATCGGCACCATGGTGACATGCACTTTAAGCTGCACCTCCCAGGCTATACTTCATAATTAGGATGGGAACTGGTTGGGAAAATGCATGCCTCGAAAATGGACCAGAAGATGTTGGCGTGCATTTTCCATCTTGACAGTAATCACTTCCAATATTCTGCAAGGGATACCCAGGAGAGCCCCAGAGATGTATGGGGCTGAACAAGGAACACATAATCAGTCTTAGAGAAGACAGTAAAAACTGGAGATCTGTGGTGCCTTCCATGCTCCAGTCAATTAAATATGATTAATGGCTACCCGTGTAATCGGGGTGGGCTCCGCCTCCCCTGGGGCAGAGGACAGGACGGTGGGCATTGGCTTTCCCCTGCTCTTTGTATTCACACAGACAGGCCTGTCTGTAGCTTAGATCCAGACGGAGGGTGGTTTGAAGTGATAAGAAGGGAAAACAAATGTCTTGAGCAGCAAGGGAGAGAATTTAAGGTTTCCTGGTTCAGGACATCCCCTTCCCAGGTTCCCCAATGGAAACAGCATCACATATAAATCTGATGCCGTGTGTGTGTGTGTGTATGTGTGTGTGTGTGTGTGTACATGTGTACATGCAGAAGCCAGAAGCCAACTTTACATGTCATTTCTCAGGTTTTGAGATATGGCTGCTAACTGACCTGGAACTGGCTGATTTGGCTAGACTGGCTAGCCATCAGGCCCCAGGGATACACCTGTTTCTGTCTATCCAGGCCTGGGGTTGCAGTGTGCCCCACCACACCTATCTTTTGAATGTGGGTTCTGGGGACTGAACTCAGGTCTTCATCTTTGTACACAAAGCGCTCTTCCGAGGGAGCAATCTCCCTAACCTGAGTCAATCCTTTCCACGGCCTTACGCTAGCAGCATGGAAAATGGGTCATCTCCCTGTTAGAACCTCGGTGAGGTTCATTTGACTCACTTTCTGGGCCCCAGGGCTGCCTGTCTGGTGAAGCGGACAAAACATATCGGTGCCGGTGACTATAAGCATGAACAAGACGGCAGGACAAGTGACAGACGTCAAAGGACCACAAGCCATCAGTGGTGAAGAAGGGAAGGAAAGCCCACACCTACCTGCGCAGGTGCAGGCTGCTGTACAAATCCCTGGGGAGAGGGCGGGGCCTGCAGGACCTGCTGGGAGATGGGAGGGCCGGAGTCCGAGAAGCCCGCTGTGGAGAGCTGCTGCCCTGCAGAAGTGATGACGTAGCTTGGTGGCTGCGCCGGTTGTGGCATGAGGGAGGCCGGATAGACTGGGCCCGAGGGAGGTTCGGGGGTGTCTCCGGAGGACTGCCGGCTCATGCTCAGCTGGCTGAACTGAGCGGCCACCTCTTCTCTCTGTGACAGGGAAAAAATGAAGAGCTTGTGAGGGAAGGTGAGCCTAGTTATGAGTAAGGGAAACTGAGGCAGACACACACACGAGAGTAGAGCAAGAAGGAGGAAGCATATACTGAGAAGAACTGAAATAAGAGAATTCTTCGGTCAGACATAACAAGAGCGCAAGAAAACAAGCTTTGCTCAGCAGGAGAGTCGGGAGGCGGGAAGCAATTTGACCCAAATCTTGTTCCCTCAATAGAAGGAAATATTTCTTTATCATCAAGGGGTCGTGCTCCAGAGAGGAGGCTCTGCAGCAAGGGGCGGGGTTTGCTGTCAGCTGGTCTCCAGTGGCAAGTCTGGATCTTCCTGCTTGAGAGAAGACAAGCCCTTCTTCCGGAACGTGAATGGATACACACACCCATCTCATAGAACGCTGGTTCCCCGGATCTAACCTGCTGCTTACGGACTGTGCGCTGCTTCCACACGGACCCATTCCTAGTCAGGGAAATGCATCAGGAAATAGGGAGTTGGATTCCCAGGGGAACAGCAGCAGGAGCTCACGGTAGTGCTGGTTGTGCCCTGACTCAGAGTTTTAGATACTGCTGACATCTTTACAGCAAGATCATACCACCTGTCTGTTCATGACATCAGACTCGAAGGACAATGGCTGTGCTTAGCCAGTCAACCCTGTGTGTGTGTCCATGTTCATGTGTGCATATGTGGGCATGGGTGCACATGGGTACATATGCATGAGAAGTCAGAGGTCAATATTGGGTGTCTTTGTCTGGCATTTCTGCAGATTATGATTTGAGACAGGGTCTCTCAGTGAACCTGGAGCTCACCAGTTTGGCTAGCCTGGCTGGCTAGAAAGCCCAGAATGTCTTCCTACTTCTGTCTCCACTGCACTGAGTCTATGGTCCTCACTACATGCTCACCTTGTTGTGTGGGTCCTGAGTATCTGAACTCAGTTCCTAAAGCTTAGCAAACATTTTACTGACTGAGTCATTTCCCCAGCCATCTAGTCAGTCAGCCTTAAAAGGGGTATCCAAAAACAGGTGAAAAAAAGAAAAAAAAAAGAAAGTTTCTGGAGGGATGGATGTATCAGTCAGGCACAGACATCTTCACATATACAACAGTCACCACAGGCCATGCATTGAGCATCATCTATAGCTGAGCAGGAAATCTGTAGAGCTCATGAAAATGCTGTGTGTGAGCATGTGTGTGTGGTGTGTGTGCATACGTGCATGTGTGAGTATGTGTCATGTGTGCATGTGTGTGTGGTGTGTGCACGTTCGTGCATGTGTGAGTGTGTGTACATGCATGTGCTATGCATATGATACTTTACCAGGGGGAAGTGTTGCGTTGGCGACACAGGCAGGAGATGCTGGGTGGGAAAAGAGACCGCTGGATATTGTACGGACTGGGAAGACGGCTGCAGGCCCTGGACAGTCCAAGAAAGGAAA
The DNA here is from genome assembly GCF_903992535.2 of Arvicola amphibius. NCBI lineage: Eukaryota > Metazoa > Chordata > Mammalia > Rodentia > Cricetidae > Arvicola > Arvicola amphibius. The sequence continues at coordinate 177,839,725 of NC_052049.1, forward strand.
CACTGGTCAGGTGACAGGAGAGTGTCAGGGGCTGCAATTCCATTCCTTGGGAAGTACATTGCTGTCCTTAACAGGTTCCCTAAGATCACTCAGTGCAGAGAGTAAAACCAACTACACAGGCAAGCCTAAGGCTGTGTATGCCAGAGCCAGATGGCCTTGGACAAGAGGAAGCTCAAGAAAACATGCTTTTACAAAGTCAGCGATGGGCTCTAGATGTCGGTTAGAGGTTCTGGACCTACAGATACTGCTCAAGGACTAAGAAGTAGAAAGATGAAAAGTAGGCTTGCCCAGGGAGCATGCTTGGGACACTGTGCCTTCCTAGGGAAGGTGGTGTCTCTGCACCCTTCTCAGGAGCCCAGGATTAGCATTCAGGTCACCTGGGACTTGGCTGATTTCTGCTCTTCCCATTGAGGAAGAGCTCGGGACTGCTTTTACAGATGTAAACATTTAATCTGGGGGGTGGGGATGAATTAACTCAAAGCCCCAGAAGGGATTATAAATTGTACCTGTTGCTTCATATCAAACAGCACTTAGATCTAAAAAAAAAAAAAAAACCCTGCATTGGTTTCCCCTTGTACCTGCTCTCACTTGGCAGACGCTTGCACTGGGTATGAGCTCATAATACTGTGTCAAGCAATGATTATACTCCGAAAGATTTTCCCTAAAAGCCCTATGGGTAGGGAGACTACACAAGACATCCTGTCTCCTAGAAGATTTGCTGACTGAAGCCTGTGCAGCCCTCACCTTCCAGCCCTTCCGCTCCCTCCTTCCGGCCAGCTCCTCACCTGAGTGACCAATGGCCCTGCCATCTGGGGCTGTGATGGTTGGACCTGCTGCTGGGGCTGAGGGGATGGCTGCTGCTGAGGGGGCTGCTGGGGCTGCCCACCAACAGTGCCACGCAGCCCCTGCTGACTTCCAGGAGGATTGTAGATTGCAGGAGTTCCATCTGGGTTCACAAAGGGCTGACCTGAATGAAATGAAGCCATACAGAGCTCAGATGAGTGTCTCATTGTTTTCCTTACAGAAAAAAAAAGCTCCCTCGTAGATCTCTGAAAATACCCTAAAGTTAAAGTGCAAGCAACAGGAATTCAATACCCAGACCCTGCTCCAAGGACAATGTGTTACTGCTTGTGACCCAAACTAGTTTAAACTGGATGCCCGGGTGAGCATGTGGTAATTTAAGAAGCAGCAAATAAATCCACCTCATTCGGGGAGACTTGCCAAGGTAAGGGCAACTGTGGACAGTGGACCCAGTAGAGAGGGCTGTGCAGGAGCCATCTTTATGCAGCCCTATGTTTTGCCCCTTGCATCTCACAGCCATCAGCAAGATAATGTACTCTGAGCCATAGCAGCTACGTTCCATTTACACAACTCCAACCACCTCCGGTCACAAACCATCTGCCAAAGCAATTCCGCTTCTACTCGTTCTATTCAGTCTAGCCAGCAAACAAGAATTTATTTATTTATTATTATTATTATTATTATTATTATTATTATTATTATTATTATTTTTATCTTTCTGAAGAAAGGGTTTCTTTGTAGCATTGGAGCCTGTCCTGGAACTCACTCTATAGACCAGGCTGGCCTAGAACTATCTGCCTCTGTGTCCTGAGTGCTGGGATTAAAGGTGTGCACCACCACTGCCTGGCTTCAAATAAGAATCATTATGGTCCCACAAATGCATACTCTAAACAAGGGACTGGAATGAATCCATCATACACTTCTCCAAGCATACGACTTGGGGTTCTTTATCCATTGCCATCGCCTTACTTAGTAAGTGAACAAGTCTCCTCATCTCATAGCATTTTCTTTTACACGCTTAGTTTTTGTAGTAAGGAGGGAGCCACTCGTTGGTTCCCAACCACTTAGCCCCCAAATAATCCCACAGAAACTGTATTAATTAAATCATTGTTTGGCCTATTAGCTCTTATGATAGCTTCTTATGGCTATCTATTACATATTAATTTAACCCATTTCTATTAATCTGTGTATCTCCATGAAGTCGTAGCCAACCAGCAAAGTTTCAGCATGTCTGTCTCTGGTGGAGGCTCTAATGGCTTCTCTCTAACTCCTCCTTTTCCCCAGCATTCAGTTTAGTTTTTCCCACCTAGCTCTGTTCCCCTATAGCTCTGTTATTGGCCCAAAGCAGTTCCTTTATTAACCAATAATAGTCACAGCATGCAGAGGGGAAGCCCACATCAAGTTTTTTTTTTTTTTTTTTTTTTTTTTTTTTTTTTTTTTTTTTTTTTTTTTTTTTTTTTTGGTTTTTCGAGACAGGGTTTCTCTGTAGCTTTGGAGCCTGTCCTGGAACTAGCTCTTGTAGACCAGGCTGGTCTCGAACTCACAGAGATCCGCCTGCCTCTGCCTCCCGAGTGCTGGGATTAAAGGCATGCGCCACCACCGCCCGGCCCACATCAAGTTTTGACTGATGTTCCCATCTCTCTTATCTCCTTCCCTACTGTGCACTTCTATTCCCCCTTCATCCCCCTTCTAGCTACAAATTACATGTGTTCTATTACCCTACCCACCTCCCTCTCTTCAGCTCTCATTTCTCACATCTCATGGGCCCTTTTCAGTTGCCAGATTTCTACCCACACTTACGCCAACATAAATATACACATGTAACAGCCTGAAGCCAGGTCCACATGAGAGAGAATATGCAGTTTTTATCCTTCCAAGCCTGGGCTGCTTTATTAATATAATTTTTCCTATTCCATCCATTTTCCTATAGATTTTATTATTTTGTTTCTCTTTATAATGTTTTATATTTCTAAAGTGTTGTGGACCCTGCTTTAAGGATACCATGCTACCATTGTGACCAAACTATTTTAGGCTGGATCCACACTCACAGGACCCCATCTTTCAATGAAACACACACACACGCACACACGTACACACGCACACACGTACACACGCACACATACACACCACATAACATACACATATATACCCCACACACCACACATACACACACCACACATCACACACATACCCATCACACACCCGTACACCACACATATACATTATAAAAGCTTTTATAATGATAATAAGTCTCCAGGTGATTATTTGTGGGCTAAAGGTTCAAAGATAGTCTGACAAGAAAGCTTAACACGTGAGTTCTTACTATTGTCATTCAATTTTAGCTACATCTTATTTTAAGAATCTTTTTTCTTAAAAACTAAGTTTTTTCTAGATTATAGAACTGTAATCTGTTGTTCCCCAAAGTCAGCAATTTGGAAAAGGCTTTTAAAAAATCCTTCAGTTTAAGAAGATTTCTATCAAACTTTTAAGTGTTCTAGTTTTCTGTAATCTCAATGCTGAGGAGGTACAGACAGGAGGATTCCTGGAGCTCCCAGGCAGGAGACCAATCAAGTGAGCCTCAGGCAATGAATGACTTTGTTTCAAAAACAAAATGAATAGCCATTGAGAAAATACACCTACAGTTTACCTATGGTCTCATAGGAAACACACACACACATACATTCGTCAACCTGCACAAACACGTGTACCTGTATAAACACTCACCCACAAATACGCATACGTGAACACACACAAGCTCCCTCACACACACGTGAATGGATCCCTGTGTTTAATTATGACCTAGCTTTTTAGCCACCATGTCTGAGGTATAATGAAAGTCTACCTGTAATTCTGGTTAGAATAGAACCCTGAATGCTCAGATGTACTTTGTGATAAACTACAATCTCAGCTTGAAATGTGATTAGTGCACTGTGCGCAAAGAAAGAGATGACTCAAAAGAACTGCCTACAAGAGTCCTAATGATCCCTGGGACAGAGATGGGTGGGTCTGGAAAGGGCAGGGGAGGAAAACGTCAGTTGGATGCTCACCAGGGACAGGTATAGTGCCCAGGGAAAGTCACTGTGGTTGCCAGAGAAGAGAACCAAAGCAACTTCCCAAGACACCTGGGTTCGGCAGCTGTTGGTTTTCAAGTCAGGCCACCAGAACTCCTCTGTGTCCGACGAATCCAGCCAATCCAGACACAAAATCACACTGACACAGGCAATTAGTTTGAGTGACAGCTGAGGCGATTGAAGAGAAAGAAAAACCCGGCTGGACCTGAGCTTCTTCCATCTGATAGAAGCGACTGTGGCCGAAGCTTCAGGAACAGGCTCAGTGGGCCACAGCATGCACATCGGGCACGGGTGGGTTGGGGGGTGGGATGCTTGATGTCAGAGTGAAGCCCCAGTGCCCTTAGTTCAAAGCAGGGGAAGAAACAGGGACTGAATACAAAATACACCTTCCTTTCAAACACGTAACATTAGCTGAATGACTTTTCCACAGTCCGCATCAATTTATCTGCTTTTATTTCAATAATAGGTGATATTGGGTAATTACAGAAGGCAGTACACTTTGTTATTATTGCAGGAAAGCAAAAAAAATTTAAAAAGACTTAAAATAACTGACTGTAGGGCAGTGAGATTGCTCAGCAGCTAAAGGATCTTGCCACCAAGCCTGATGATCTGAGCTCATTCCTGGCGATCCCCACAGTAGGGGGAGGGAGCTGACCCCACAGCTCTCCCTTTGTCTTCTGCCCTCCATAGGCACAGGGTGGCATGTTTGCGTCCCCCAGTGAGTGTTATAAAACAAAACATAACTACAAATTCCCCCTCCCTATAAAGAGTTTTAAAATATCTTAGTAACAAGGAAACAAACACAAGGAAAGTCACATAAGAAATAACACCGCCCCAAGCTCTTGAAAGCAAAGCATGTCTGCTCTCTACTTGATAGAATGGTGATGGGGCGGCTTTTGCTTTCCTGCTATGTAGAAGGCCATGTGTGCAAATGTTGACAAATCATGTAGGCAAAGATGAGCTCATCCCTTGAAGGACATCTTGACAGACAGTGCACCAACATTTCAAGGCACATTTGAGACCAATGTGGAAACACTTTGGATAAACAGAGTCTGGGAATCCTGATGAAATGCTAGGGGGAGAAGCCAGGGGGAGCATCTAAAAGATGCATACCTAGAGGTTCTCCAGAGAACCCCCCAAAAATATTGCACCTTTGCCCAGCTGTGGATTTGCACAAGATGAAGAGAGCAGCATAAAAATACAGCAGACAGGGCATCAGCTAGATCGTGAGTGATGGCTGCCTGCTGGCCTTGCTAGATGGCAGTGGAACTTCTGCTGAAACTTCCCAAAGGAGGAGGGAATGCAGGACAGCTGAAGGAAGATCACGGCAAAGAGTGCAGTCAAGACAAAATTCAAATCTGTTGGAGAGGGTTCAGTAGGTAAGCATGTGTGCCAAGCAAGCGCGAGGACCTGAGTTCAAAACCCTAGTACCCATGTGAAAAGCTGAGGTGATTGCATGCTTGCTTTTTGCAGTGCTGTGGGAGGCAGAGAGGGGAGGATTGCAGCAGCTTGCTGGCCGCTAGTCTAATGCCAGAGTCAAAGAGAGACTGTCTCAAGAGAATAAAATGGAAAGTGGTAGACATCTGACATCCTCCCTGGCTTCTGTCCACCCTTAAGTACATATGTAACACACTTATACTCTCCCCGCCATACCACTTTATATTCCCAGGTACACATGGAATTCCTTCACAGCTGTGGCTGTCTGGGGTGGGGCCACCGGAACATAAAGGCGGGTTCTCAGTATGCCCCATATCTAGGACATGGCGAGAGTTAAGCCTACTATACAAGCAAAGGACGTTCCACTCTGTGTTTTATGCAGTAGACACATGACTGGGATACACATGTTCATGTACCACACATCTGTCATCAAGTCAGGCCATAACTTGTAGGAGTTATTTCTCTCTCTTCTTGAAAGTTCCAAATTCAGATGGTCAGGCTACCAGCAGGCACCTTTACCCACTGACCCAATCTTGCAAGATCAGCCAATTCTAATTTCATACATGGAGCACATCCTTCAATATGTGTCTTTGGGTGGGAAATGGCTGTGCTATCTAGAAAAATACATGTGACACCTGGTGGGTATTATTTCACCAGTCATCATCCAGTACTTGTACCTAGAAGTCTGTCACTCATTCTAGGAAATCAAAAATTAATTAATTGATAGTTCAATCTTTTCCCATAAAGTGATTTAAAATGTGCTAACAAGGGAACTTGCCCAAGGCCCTGGAAAACAAGGTAATAAGGTACCATTGGTGCTTAACAAGGAAGCATTTGTGTCGTCTGCCTGTAGACATATGAAGAGTGGTTCCTCACCCAGGTGACAGCTGCAAAGGATGGGCTTTCAGCTAAGAATATATAAATTACGGTAGAGGTCATTTAAGAATCATTAAGAATCACGTGGTATGTGTAACTCCTGTACTTACACGCACACACATACACAAACCATTGGTAGGTGTGCAGTATATATTACATACTTTAAACATATGTCTGTTTCTTTTTTAAGATCAAATTTTTATTAGTGTGTGTGTGTGTGTGTGTGTGTCTGTCCACAGAAGTCAGAGATGTCAGATCCCATGAAGGAGGATTTACAAATGTTTGTGAGCAACCTGACCTGGGGGGCATGAGAACCAAACTTGGGTTGTCTTCAAGAGCACTCTGGGCTCCTAACTACTGAGCCATCTCTCCATGCCTTCATATAGATTTTTTTAATCAATGGAACTAAAGGTACTCTAGAAAGAAGATATATACTATTTTTCATGTGTATGTGGTTTGTGCATATGTTTGCATGTATGTGGGCACATGTGTATATGTGTGTGTACACACTCATATATATATAAAACAAGATCAAGACCCACATGTGTTTGTGGTGGTCAAGGTTGATGTTAGGAGTATCCCTCAATCATTTGCCCCTTATTCACTGAGACCAGACCTCTCAGTTGAACCCAAAGCTCTGTAATGTGGCTAGTCTTGCCAGCTGGTGTTTCAGGCATCTCCTGTTTCCACCTTCCCACCTCTCAAACTACAGGCAAGCTTCCACACCTGCCAGGCATTCACAGGTACTCAGGGAATCCCCAGTCCTGCACACCTAATGCTTTAACCACGGGGCCATCTACCTTGCCAGGAAATGGGATTTCTCCCCTTCTGTCACTCAGCTATACTATGAAATACAATGACCATGGTTTTTTTCGGAGGGATAGTTCAGTGCCTAGTGTCTATCAGAGCAGATCTAACGCCTGTAGAGAAGCCATTCGGCAGCGCCCTCCCTCTAGTTTTGAAAGCCTTTTTCAAAAAGAGACATTTTGATAACAGCCTTAAGTGACTCCAGCCAATGAATGAGAATCAGGATTCGGCACCAGCAGAATTCTATTTCTTTGCTAAATAAATGAGATTGCATATAATAGTAAATACACACACATACAAAGCCACACTATCATTGCTAATAATACTCTACAAAGCATACCATTGTGCCTTTTTAAAGGCACTCTGGAACTCTGGAATTCTGCTTTAAACAGATCACACACAAAAACGGATGTTCTGTCGCTGCTCCTTTCTGCAAGCCCTTTACCCAATCAACAGCGAAAGCTATCACACCAACAATCAGATCCCCCTTCAGTCAGGACCCAAAGTACTGCATATGATACTGGTGCCCTTTAATTTCCTTTATGAAGCCTACAATAATCCCAATAAAACCGGAGCCATTCAAAAAGGCTCTTCAGAAGTAACCGGTTGGAGGCTTTCAAGTGCTTTTCCATAAAGGGATTATGCTTTCTGTTCTCTCATATGTATGGCACTTTCAGAATGTCTCCATCAAATTCCATGCTCTGAGGATGAACCATCTGCTTCAAGAGGACACGCAGTTACCCCAGGAGCTATTTTACCATGGCTCTCATGTTGCACCGAGGATCCTAATTACCAGTAGCGCTCTCCATGTGAGCAGGCCCCGCAAGACAGATCACTCTTGTGAGATGTTCGCCTGTTGCATTCTCAAGCTTAGATTACTGAAGTAATCTACATACCAGAGCTAAACTTCAAACTCCTTTCTGGAGAATTCCACTCTTCCCCTTAACAAATAAAAAGCTCTTAAAGTTAAGGGTGTCAGCTCTCTCTCTCTATGGCTCTAATAAGTTGCTAGACTCCCAGCTCTATGTGGTGGCAGGACTTTCGTCTGCTTCTTAGGGAAGCTGGTTCGCTTCAGCCAGCAGAGTCCTCCTCCCTCCTGAGATCTTAAAGAATATTAACAGAGGTCTTGGAGAAGGCCTAGGCACGCTTCCTTAAAGATTCTCTTCAGTTTACCTAATGTGGAAGTTATCTGGCCCCCTAGGGAAATTGGCTATTCATCATGGAATGAGCCATGGTTATGGAAGGACAGTTTTCCAGCCTTACAATAGGGAGCCTGGGCCTATTATCCCCACGAGGAGCTATTTAATAGTTTGTCATTATTCTCGTTGCTCATGTGGGTTCCTCTAAATCTGAGGAGCTGGGGAGAGTTCTATAATCTTCTATAATTGTGGAGCCAAGGTGGATCCATGGGATGCCTTGCATGCCTGGATGCCTTTGAGTGAAAACTATATCAGACATAATACTGAGCATTAGGTGTGAGAAATCCAAGTTTGGGATGGTATAGCCCAGCTCAGAACACTGTTGACTCTGATCTTAAGTCCTCAGAATGGGATAAAACTCTCCATAGTCAAGGAAGAAGGGATCAAGAAAAGTGAATACTGCCACAGCTGCTGCCCAGTATTCTCTTCATCTCCTTTCTCCTCTTTCTCCTTTCCTCCTCTGCTCTCCTCTCCTCTCCTCTCCTCTCCTCTCCTCTCCTCTCCTCTCCTCTCCTCTCCTCTCCTCTCCTCTCCTCTCCTCTCCTCTCCTCTTCTCCTCCTCTTGTTCCTCTTCCTCCTCCTCTCTCATTTCAGGGCTGGGAACTAAACCCAAGGTCTTAGGCAAGTGATCTGCCATGCAGCTCCAGCCCAAACCTTTGAGAAGGGGTCACTGGGCTTGGAAAACCTCTGATCTCTATGAATGTTGATGCGTTTACACACACAGCTTTCATCCAGATCTCCCCCAAAGTCTACCACGAAGTAGTCTCCACACTCTGCCCCTGTAGAAGGAAGCGGCAGGGCTGCGTCCTGCCACCCGGCCGCCGGCTAGCTTTACACCCGAAATAATTACATGGAAACTGTATTCTTTTAAAACACTGCCTGGTCCAAAGTTTCAGCCTCTTATTGGCTAATTCTCATATCTTGCTTTAACCCATATTTAGTAATTTATATAGCACCACGAGCCGTGCCTTACCAGGAGAGATCTTAACCTGCGTCCATCTTGGAGAGAAGCATGGCGACTCCCTATGGCGACTGCCTGAAGCATCTCCCCCACTCTACTTCCTTGTTCCCACAATTCTGTTCTGTCTACTCCACCTACCTAATTTTCTGTCTCTTTAAAGGGCCAAGGCAGTTTTCTTTATTAATTAACCAATGAAAGAAACATAGACAGATAACTCTCCTCCATCATGCCCCCACCCAATATTTTCAGGAAACTTGACAGCAAATTTCTGTTATCAACAGAAGAACAAAGCTTTAATAACATGTGTCCCCAGAAGAAGGGGAGGACTGACCTGTGTGTGGATTCAGAAGGATGCTTCCAGGTGGGATACCAGCTGCAGTTTCAAGTGGAAGCAGGATGTAGCTGGTACTGCTGGGAGGGACCTGGCCCCCCACCCCATTCTCTGAATAGGGCATACAACCAGGAGAACCAGCTGCCACGCTAGAGGTCAGGGCCGTGCTCTGCAGAGGCGCGTGGTTGCGGGACAATGATCCCGAGGAGCCTGCGCTGCTGGAGGACTCAGAACCTGGCAGAAAGATAGGAAGCAACAGAGCATTTGGTACCCAGAGAAGTAGAGAGACAGTAGCCAGACATTAAAAAGCTGATTCCTTCATAGGGAGGCATGGGGAGTTTGAGATGTGTGCTGAATGATGGGGTTAGCCAGCATTCATTCCACATTTGGAATTTTGAGCTTGTATTTATGGAAATCTTTGCTTCCTACTTCTCAGGTATGACTTTTTTTTCTGGGGGGTGGGACGTTAAAAACAAATATTTCTTCAACTTTTGCAAGTACGCTCTAGGAGACAACCTGATAAATGGGAGTCAAGCTATGCCTGCAAATTCCCATCTCTTGAGTATTTAATGCTATGTGAAATACTTCTCTTAGTGAGATTACTAGCCTGATAAGAAAGAGGAACAGGGTGGAGGGTAAAGAGATGTCAACTTGAGGGGTTCTAGGACATGTTACCCCATGCATGTTTCTGAAGCTCTGTTCCTCAAGCCCCCATACAGCTAAATTTGAAAGGGACAGATAGGAACTTATTTATCCCCTATATAAGTAGAGAGCCGGACCATTTCTGTTGTGAACACAGCAACACACGAGTGGGAGTTATTTTTATAACACTGGAGAGCAAATCCAGAAGAACTGTAGCTCTGAACTAAACCTGCAGCCACACAGGTAAAAATAAATAAAAATAGTAGTAAAAGTAAAACAAAAATTTATGTTTAAATATAAAATTGCATTTGTGATAGGGAAAGGGGTGACTTGGCAAAACAGGTATAGGACTGAGAGTTGAGGACAAAGAGCTACATCTGGATTCTGGCATTGTCATCATCTTCTGACTGGGAGCAACCTTGAACATTATGGAAACATTAGTTTCCATGATGGACTTTATTTTCAGACTGTGAGTTCAAATAAACCATTGCTTTGTTAACTTGCTCCTTGTCAAGCATCTGTTCATAAGCTTGAGAAAATAAACTGGTTAAGAATTAGACAAGAACCAGTGACTGTTAGATGGTTAGCTTTAGTGTATGCTTGGACCAGTTTGTAAGTCTTGCTTAGAGGTACAGCAATAGTCTCTACAGCTGTACCACTGAAATAATTGTCTAACAAGGGACACTCACAAGAATGCTACAAGCACAGGGTGAGCCATGTTCAAAGGTTTAAACCATATGGAAATTACTACCTGAAGACCTGGGAGTTTTAGGTTCTAAGAGTTTTAAGCTGTGTCTGGCCTCTTTTGTCCAGGGGCTTAATGAAAGGCAGGGCAAATATTGAAATACTGTCTTTGTGTGACAAGCGCCATGCTTGCGCACTGTCTAATGTCTACAGAAACCTGGTGCTGGAGAATCAAATGGGTCCTAGACTTGTCGGATATGATTTCCAGAGCCTGAAAACCACATGGGAGCATCTGAGTTCAGCTCAGGCTACTTGACTCCCCTCACAATCCAAGTTCTAAGCCTGCAGGCCAGAGATCAAATTCACCCCTGTCGTTCAAGTGACATCCAGGTAGTGATGGGCCCTGACCAAGCTTAGCCAAGTTCTAGAAGATGGTAGATACAAAGTTACTCCTAGAGGGTTGCATAGCAGCTTTCTAGGTAGCAGAAGAGGCAAAAGACATCAGGATAGCTGGAAGAGAGGCTCAGTCTACCCTCCAGAGAGATTCCGGAAGAAGAAAAGGGAAAATTACAAAGCAAAACAAAATGCAGAATTAGGAAGTATGAGACAGAAGAGGAAAGTGCAGGAGGAAGGGGCCTCAGCTCCAGTCTGCACTAGCAAGCCTTAGCTCTCTAGGAAGTGCCTGTACTTCAACCTCAGAGTTCTCTCCTGTAAACCCTCCAGACTGGAGAGGAGCAAGAGGGGAAAGAGAGCATAGTTTTCCATACTTGACCAAGTTTTGAATAGACTTCTTTATAGCTCTGTTTTCATAGTGTATCTTTAAGATAAAAATCCCAGTTTCTTCCTACTTTACACCCCAGGCTGACTTTCTTAGATGTGGGAGCCGTTTTCACAAAACGCTCTTACAAGACGAAAGTGAGGGTTGGATCGGCAGGAACTGACAGCTGGAATTCTACACTACAGAAAACAGGAAACTTTTGTGTGCTTTGAGATATTAGACTGACTTGAAGCTAGTATGCTTAAAAATCTGAAGTAGGAGAAAATGGAAGGGAAGAAGACGGAAAAACATAGAAGACAGAAGGAGGAAGAAGAAGAGATGGAGGAGGAGAATGAAGAAAAAAAGGAAGAAGGAAGAGGATTAAGAAAAAGGAGGAGGAGAAATAGAAGGAGACGGGGAATAAAGAGCTCTCGCTGCTCAATAAAGACAGACAGACAGACACACACACACAAACTCTCTCTCTCTCTCTCTCTCTCTCACACACACACACACACACACACACACACACACACACACACACACACTTTTCCCCCGTGACCAACTGGTCAAACAATAGCATTATACTATAAAATGTAAAAATTTCTTTTAGTTCCACTAGGTTATTTTGTTCACTATAACAGCTTTATTAACATATATTTTATGTATAATAAAAATTCATCTTTTATTGTGTGGAATCAAATGTATTTTATTCTATCGCTGAAGTAGTACAAACACCGCTACTATCCCATTTTAGAAATTCTCATTGCCCCAAAGGGAATCAATAGGTTTTTAGTAGTCACTAGTCAATCCCAAATCTTTATCCTAACTTTACATACATAATGCCTGATCTAAAGCCTCCTCCCCCTTTATAGGCTGTCTGTTTGGATATTTTTCATAAATACAATTGTAAAATATGTGTAGACATATTCCTTGATGTAGTTAGAACAAGGCTCAAGGCTCACACACACTGTATTATGCATCAAAAGGTCCTTCCTTTTTTTGTAATTCAGCTCTATTAAGGTCAGGGTGAAAGCCAAAACGCTATAGTAGATATATGTACAGACAGCGTACACCTTGAGATTGGTTCTGATAAACTGTGAAATGATTAGATGTAAATAATATTTTTTTAGAAAAGATGATGTTCTCACTCTTTAGCTGCAGTACATAGAGAAGTCAAATGGGAACTGAACTGGGGGGGGGGGGGTGGTCCCTTCTGCTGGCCAGGTTTTCATACTGTTGGAAGACGCTATACAGGATGCAGACAGAAAAGTTATGGCTCTTCATCCTATGTGAGACACTACCAACATACCTGGCAAGATTTGCCAACTGGTGCAACGGTGACCTGATTACTATAAAGTAACCAACCACTTTCTGATTGGATTTGAGGTTCATGCAACAGGAGGGAATTGCTTCTTGGTACTACAGATATGGTCAAAGCTGATTACTGGGGGAGGTCTTCGGCTCTAGTAAGGAGGCTACTAGTCCTGTCTTACTAAATGGGCATGGTGCTATACCCTCTAAATATTTGTGTTTATACTCATAGATTAGTGCTGCTTCTCAAAGTATGTTGTATACCTGTATGAAATTGCAAAGGAACGAATAAATAAATGATAGTGTTCTGTACCCAAAATTTCAAATCAAGGGATAAGGGGTGGTAGAACATTATCTCTATTAGTACAAATTAATAATCATGTCTCAGGGATGGCCTTATCACAGTGAGCAACTCCTCTCTATCACACGACTCAGCATTTTTCTTCTCTCATGCCAAGCTACGCAAGTATTGTTTCTTAGTTAATAAATCTAGAAAATATTTCTAGATTCAGGGAGTCAGAGCTCAGCAGAGTGATCTAAGACTTCCAGAATTATTAGGAGGAAGAAAATACCCAGGTTGTTCCTTGGGGTCACCAAAATAAAGAAGAGGAAGTGGTGGAAAGATAAGGTATTTTGCATTTGAATGAGAACATTAAAAGTAGGGCATTAAAATTAATATTAGAACATCAAAAGCAGATTTTGTATGTTGGCATGGAGTCAGACAGCAACACAAGTGAATTACATCCAGAAAATAAAGTCATGCAGCCATTTAAATGGTAAAAGTGGAAGGATGTAGGGGTCATTTCATAGTATAGACGGGCGCATCAAGTGTTCCCTGGAACCTTGCTGTGAAGGCATATTGTCAGACTCCACTAGACACCTACTGACTTACAAACCTTGGAGGAGGCACGATCTATGACATAACCAGTCATTCTGTCTCTGACTGTGCTAAAGTTGAGGACATCGCTCTGGAGCGCAACAGTTGGGGAGAAGGACACAGCCAGGAGGAAGTTTGTGTTTAAGCTTAACCACACTGTTGACCCCAGGGAAGAAGACTGCAGCACAAAGCCATCACAAGAATGTCCCCAAGGTCAGTGTGACAGCACCCTCAACCTCCTTAGACTTGTGCTGAGCTTCTGGCAAAGGGCTCCAGCCTCCAGTGACCCCATGTTTGCACTCAGTAACATGCTTGGTGCTGATGAGAAACGTCTCCAGCATGGAGAAAGTCTCACTGACACCTAGATAGAGCAGGAACCTACACAAGAAGAGTAACCTCAATGTCCCATCTTCGGAGAGAACATTTGGTTTCTGAAAGACCTTGAAGGTTTCAGCTCAACTACAACAATGAGGAAATAAATCAGAACCCTGCTCTGAAGCTGATGACAGCAAAACTGGCAGGTTTACTTCATAAAATCATCCTGGGAAGTTTTAAGATTGTTTTGACATCCTCTCTTGATCTCCTTAAAAGAAAAAAAAAAAAAAAAAAAAAAAAAAAAAACCTTTTTCCCTTTCCATGCCTGCACCTTGACATGCTTTTGAAGGCAGACACTTAAACTAAAAGAAAAAAATGTCTGAAGTGCTTATAATCACTAATGGTTCTCCAAAGAGCGTGGTGTTTTAACATTCTTGAAGTGTCTTAAATGCTTCCGAAGAGCTGTGCTTTGGAAGTGACAGGGTTTGGTTTGTGGAAAATGGTGATTAATTTTAAAATGGTAAGAGCTCTTTTGGGGTGCTGGAATGGTGAAGTGCACCATTTAAGGTACTTGCTTTCTACATCTTAAGAACAAAAACTGTTTAACCTTTCTGAGTTTACAGAAGTTCAAGTGCACTGTGGTGGCTTGTGTGGATTTCAGATGCCGTGGTAGTGGGGATAGGAGAGCAATTAATTAGAGTCGGAATCAAGAGCTTCACAGCCAGTGAGCAGAGCTCTCAGGAAGAGGGCACCCACCCACCTGCGCTCTCCAAGGAATACGGCGATATGTATACAGCAACATCTCTGAATAAACGCTATTAATTTGCCTTCTATGTAGGAAAACATGAGATAATTTCTTAGGAGGAATTTGTCAACAATGTAATTGCGCTAAGCTGTCAGCTCAGGGCACCCAGACTTTGTGCACACTCTCTTCTCCTCAGCCTGATCGTGGAAAAGCAGGCAGTACAGAGCAGAGGTGTCTAAGCTTCAACTGGGCTTCTCCATCCACTCCTGTACCCCAAGCCTGACACCCAGGGCCTTTGGGAATCACAGTTCAAGTCCCGGGGATGGGACAGTTCAAGTGCTGTGCCCATTCCAACCCCCCAGCCTGCACACCCATGAGCCCACCACACACACACACACACACACACACACACACACACACACACACAACCTCTTTTTCCGAGTGTAAGAGTCAGATATCAGTGTCTGTTCTGTTCTTCCTGGGGCACTGCCCACCATTCCCTGAACACACAGCATCTCCGCATCCTGGAGCTCGCTAAATAGTTTAGGCTGCCTGGCTACTGAGCCCCATGGATACACCTGTTTCTTTCTTCCCACGGCTGAGATTGCCAGCACATGCCACCAGCCTGCTTCTTACTGGGTCTGAGGATCGAATTCCAGTTCTTGTGCTTGCAAAGCAAGCAATTCACAGATCAAGCCAAACTTCCCAGTGGAGAGTCTGCTCTGCGGGGGTGGGACAACACGTGATTGTAATCATTCCAAAGCTGTCATTCGAGGGAATTTTCTAAGTTGCTCACCACTACTTCCTAAGCACTTTGTACATCCCTTAAGTTGTCTTCTATCTTAAAATATCACTATTCCCCCAGAGGAAGAATAAGGCAGAAATCATAAAGAAAAAAGAATACCTTCACTTCTCAGTGAAGTTTGAAAACACTAAGCATCCCAGAGATTGGCCTTCCTCATCTGAAAATTATGGCTACGATATTCCATGACCATAATAAATGTAAATGAGCACTGATTGGGCTCACGGCACTCGCAACATGCCGGTTACGCAAATTGCTTTGCATGTATTGAAGCTTTTTGTCTTCCTAATAACCATTAAATGTGGGATATTATCATTTATATACCTCTGAGGAGGAAAGAGGTACATATAGTTTAAATAATAATAGGGCCAGGAACAGAGGAATAGCTCTATTACTGAGTCTATTACTATTGTAATGACCTCACATGGCAGCTGCATTGAGTGTGTCATAGCATTGCACTTAAAAGCAGTAGCTGATTTTTGTTATAGTTTCTATCTGTATTTGCCAAGGTGATATCACCATTTAAAAAAAGATGTCATTTAAACTTTTAAGTAAGTAAACGGGGTTCAAAGAATGTACCATGATAACGTACATTTTACCAGTAAGGAAACTAAGGAGGAAGATGCTTAGTGGTGTCCTTCAAGTTTGTGGCTAGTTGCAATAACTCACTTAAATAGCATCTCCTGATTCCTAGAATGGAGTGGAGTTAATATTCCTGCCATTAGTTAATTTGAAGTTGAGAGAAACGAAGAGCGTATGGCCTGCATAGACTCCAGGAGGCACCAGGACAGGGACCCATTCAGTGATACCTACCTGTTTTGGACAGTTTCCCAGCACTCCTGGTACTGGACGTGCTGTCACCCCTGGTCAGCACCGTGATGCCCCCAAAACTTGCTGTCTTGGTCATGGTGGGCTTCAGATTGCGGTTGGAGCTGTCAGAGTCTGTGCTGCTCCAGGCCCGCTGCTGGTCGGACCACCTGAGCTCTGTCTCTGAGCTGCTCTGCCGACTCCCGGAAGTCCTTCCCGAGCTGTCTCGGTTACCCCTGCACAGCCATCAGAGAGATTCATGGTGACAGAGTTATGTGTCAGGATGGGGCGGGTGGACATAGGGGCCCTTAGTAGAAGAGTCTTCTACATTCTTCTCATCGACTCTTTAAACAGACCCCCCCCCACCTCCAACAGACACAAAGACACATAACGTATGACACATGGCACACATTATACATGGGAAAACCAAACCTAGAGACACCAATATCCCTCTGCCAGTGAAAGAAACACCGTTGGAGACAAGTGATATAAAATGTAATCGTTAGCTTCTCTCTCTGAAAGTGGGTACACCGCCCTGACTTGAATCAATAATGAATTCATGCTCAGAGTAATCATCATCTTACATAATTCTAAAAATAATTCCTGGGAAAGAAGTGTTTTTTTTTCTTTTTTAGCATTAAATAATTGGCCTTGGAGAAAATCTATCTATTAATTCATTTTCCAACTTTATGTTCTGTATGATATCTTTGTTCATCAAGATTTTGACAAAAGAGCTGTCCCGGAATTACCATATGAACTCACACTAAGAATCTGCCCTGCGAGTTTAACCTTAGAAGTCTAAGGAGACAGCTCATTACCCTTCCTGGGTAGGAAAGTTTATGAAAACAGCAGGGCTGGTACTATACTTTGGCATGAGGTTTGCCAAGGGCATCAATGGAAATTGCAAATTTCGAAGTGAAAGAACGCATTCATTCAAACTGCGTCCAATATAAGGGAAGCTAAAACGGAATTTCCAGGACTCCAGAGTTTCTTCAAAGAACATGCAAATGTGCATGTGTTTTCTGAGGAAATCTGTAGTTTCGTTGGTTTCCCATCTCCTTAAAGAATAGCCTTGTGCATGTTTACAAAGCTTTCATTTTATTTTTCCTGCGGATACAGTGCATCATTAAAGCGCCTTAGAATTCTCCTGGGTTATAAATGGCTGAAGAGGGTATTACTCACAGATAATAAGTGTAATTGTGACTTCACACCAGTGTGTGATGTGAGGTAATCAATGCTTGAATCAAATCTCAATCCCTGATCAGAGGCTTTGTTTTAAAACAATCCTTTAAAATCAATAAAGTTAGAATTTTGCATAGATATCTGACAGAAATACTCCGCCCAAATGAGCAGAAGCAGCGCTGAAGTTTTAGCTGTTTTAATTTATAAAACTTTTATTTGTGTTTGGGAAGATTAAGAAGGAAACTGGATTTGAGAATTAGTAAAGGCAAAGAGGAGATTTGATGAGCAAGGGAAGGATTGAATAGAGAAGTCACAGAATCAAAAGCATTTTCACGAGGCAGGGTGAATGGAAACACCCCCTCATCAATGTCTTCTTTCGATGTCTTTTGTCAGAACCTTGGGAATGGCTTATTTCAGAAGTAACGGGCACCGAAGAGGAGACTTGGTCTATAAAGAAAGTTGATCGCCAATGGCCAGGTGCCTTTAATTCACACACTCAGAAACGGAAGAAAACTGTTGAGGCTGCTGTAGAGGAATTGCCATCCCAAGGGCATGGTTCTCCAGCCCAGTTTGTTCTTCCAACATCCAAGTTCAACTTCATTCTTTTCTTGTATAATTCTGACTACGCGGACCCATCTGTGACAAAGTGCAGCTGAGTCATTTCTTAACATCTCTGAATGAAGCAGGGATTGGACAATAACCTCTTCTACAGAGGACCTGGACTATTCATTATGGGAAAACATTGACTTGAGGATCTGGGGCGGTCCTGAGCCTCAACATGTTGAAAGAGGCAGAAAGAAACCCTCCAGATGGGGGTGATCATCTGTTCCATCACCAACTTTGCATCTTTTATCCCTTCTATTTGTGACTTCTGCACCTCCACGGCAGGCATTTAGACCTGCAAGAGTGCCAGTGTGGCCAAGAATGTCTTTGCAAAAGGTGGCGACCTCCATTTTGCCTGGGTTGTAGTTGACACCCTCTGGCATGGTAGAGCTATGTCTAACAACTCTACAAGCTCACTAGACTTGAACTACATCCCCTCATTCACAAAGTGACCTAAGATATTCTTCTATGATATCAGCTCAACTCATCATCCTACACCAGGAGCTATGCATTTTTTAAAGGGTGAAATTTAAAGTTTCTGCTTTTAGGAGATCCCATAAACAGAATTCAAATTTATTTGTGGTTTCTAGATATGGACAAATTTAAATATAACTCTTATTTTTCTATCTATTGGCTATTTATCCCAATATTAGCAAGCTGGATCCTAAAATGAATTCCAGATCTACTTGGTATGGAATCATAAATATTACAGAAAAGCAGTTACTCAAATGCCTCCCCCTTTTTAAAGTTCAGCTTGGTCCTTTCCAACCAACATCTAGGAAAATAATGGTCACTGGAACTGGTCCTTTTATAGATAGCAAGTAATTCATTCCATTATAGTTAGAAAGTAGATATACATTTTGTGTTCTGTTTCTCTGATTATTGCTTACATTTCCTATATTTCTGAAAATTATACTTTTATTTTCCCCAACTTAGGGTAATATGTACTCAGAACCACTTTTACAATGACCTTTGTTGCCTGAGCTCTGGGACTTAGTGACTGAGGTAAGTGATGGCCTCCACATTGGAATTGCTTCCCTAATTATACCATAGCTCTACTATGAGTTGACTTGGGAGTTGTGTCAAAGGAACTAGCTGTTTGAAGGCTTGTATCTAATCTGTATCACAGAGTATGTGATTTCAGGGTCTGGGTTTCCAATGGAGAAATTCAAGGTCATTTCTCTTAAACATTCAAAAATGCAAGGGGAATATCTAATGATGCACAGGGAACTTGCTAGAGCAGTCAGTGTTCAGCCTAGGAAAGTTAGAACTGAGGAAATGAGGAATTCATTTTTCTTTTTTTTTTTTTTTTTTGCTGATGCCTGATGAAAGAATAAACCTCCATAAATGAGAAAGACTCCATTCAAGCCGTTAGCCAAAGGCTTTGCACCAACACACAATCAGTCCACTTTTCTTCTTTGCTGAAACTAGCAAGAGTTTGTTTGGGGTTTTAGCTTTCTTCTACCAGAGATGACCCTGGTATTTAGAAATATAGCCATATATACATAATAGATACTGAATATTTAAAATGTTTTATTATAGTTTGTGTGTGTGTGTGTGTGTGTGTGTGTGTGTATGATGCATGTATCAAGTCCTGTGTGGGTAGCTCAGAAGACAACATACAGGAGTCAGTTCTCTCTTTCTGCCATGTGGATCCTGGGAATTGAACTTGGGTCATAAGGTAGGATCTGATACTGAGTATTTTTAATAACGCTGTTTAAAACTAGCCTTACAAAGCATGTCAAACAGACATGTAAGAGCGTGGTGAAAATGTGGATGGCCCCTTTGCTCTCAAAGAGGTGTTAGCCTAAAACAGAACTCAAAAAAGAATTCATTCCTTCCCCTCACTCTGCAGATCTTGGTTTAAATAGTCCATTATAATGGAAAGAAATTTCACAATTTCCTTTTAGAAATTAAATAGATGCTTAAAATAATGTTTGAAATACTATGATGGACGGCAGTGATTTAAAAACCAGCCTCCCTAGTAGAGTTATCACCTATTTAGTTCCCAGAATTGGGAATATACATATAATTGTAGCCTTCCAGAGAAATTTGAACTCTGTTTAATTTGTCAAAGTGTGCTTGAAATTGTTCAACCAGTTTTACCGGAGAATCCTCCACATAAAGACACTTCTGGGAAGACCCCAGGAGGAGAATATGTAGAGTGATGGCTTCCCAGTGCTAATTCTCACCGTCTCATTGTGTAACAAACGCTACGAGAAGAGAATTGAACGGATTCTATCCCATGAACAGAAATATTGCATGCTAACACTTATATTTCACGCGGATTCTGCCACATCATCTGAAAACACAGTTTATAAAAGTAAACCATACCAACCGAAAGAGCTGTCTTTTCTTATAGGTCTCATTGCATATGTGAATGTCTTCCTGGAGCCTACTGGGAATGAAAAAGATGATGTTTATGACACAAAGCCCAAGGGTTTTCAATGCCCTATACGGGACGGGTGAGCACTACATCACAGCATGCCTTGTGTGTAAGCCAATCCCATGTGTTAGGATTTACCTATGTGATGTTAACGTTCGTTTGAGCAAATTCACAGCAGCATGTAAGGATGTAGTCCCTAGTCTATGCTAGATAGAGTGGTAAAGGAAAAAATGTGGACACAGGAAAAGGGGAATGCAAGAGGCTGGTTAGACACAGGATAGAAATTTAATTAAACACAGTTGTTGGGATTTTCTTCAAGATAACTATAAAAATATTTATTAATCCCTTGGACTCACTGAAAATATGAGAATTCCAGAAGTAAGTGTCTATATACATTTTATTTTTCCTGAAGGGACATTCAATTTGATGTTTGATGTTTCTTTCTTGGACTATCAGGGCATGTTCATATAGGCAATGAACATATATGACCAGTTCTTAGACTGTTGAATATGATCCAACTTGAATATCTTGGGCAATTAAGAATCAATGGATAGTATTAGGGAATATGTAGGGGAATGATTGGTTAGATGACTTAGAAATATGTTTCCATGGAAGTGAACTGTCAATACTCTGTCTGGTACAGGTGTAAAATTTCAAAATGCCTCAGGTCACCACCAAGGTAGTCAATTATGAACTCTCAGTTTTACTGAAAAGGGGAAACACGTGCCTCAAACTGGAACGATCATTTTTATCTTTTTTATTCCACCTGAAAGAGGTGATTTCTCTCAACATTTCCAACTGCTAACACTGTGTTTAACGTCCGAGTGCGAGTGTTTAATCAACTTCAATTTTAATCAGACTTAGAGGGACACCCGTTATACTGACACTTGCAATCAAATTAACAGCCGCTTTATTTACGAATCCTGTGTTTCTAAATCAAGTTCTGATTTTGATTAGTCTTAAATGTGGCTAGTACAGCTCACGCAGCTTGCTTCGTTTGTCTGGAATCCACATAATTGAATCATGGGAGCGTTTCAATAGCTGTGATGCTTTGAAGCTGTTTCAGAAGTGTAAGTTCTGAAAGATTAAGTTTAACAGGGTTACCCTTAACCCCAAGACATTCTACAAACTCCATAAAGACTCTGTTTCTCCAGCACCGCCCCCTCCCCAGGGCTTAAGCCAGGCGGACTGATAAATATGAAGGAATTGTGGATAAAGTTTTCACCTCAGCCATTTTGGGAAAACAGGGAGACTGTTACAATTTGAAATTTAAAATCATAGTAATTTAATTTCTTTTGGCATAGCTATTTAAGGTGATAAGACGTAAGAAATGGCTGAAAACACTTTCAACAGCCTGGCCAGTAAGCTGGAGAAGCTGCATGCCCACACAGTCTCCACTCTTATCCCATGTCAAGGTTGCAGGGATTACATGGGAGAGCCTAAAACAGAGACTTCAAAGGAAAATGCCTAAGCCTCTGTCTGGAAGTAACTGAGAAAACTTCTTCCCCAAATCAAAGTCTTTATAAACAGATCAAGTAACATATATGTGAATATATAGGTGTGTATCCATTGATATATGCATGCTCTCATACATATATTCAAGTACACACTTATATGTGCAATACGTATGAACATGAGAATGTAAAGGACACGCGACACACCGTTCCTCAAAAGACACAAGAAACATAAATTTCATTTTACCTGTTGTCCAAAAATAGACTTTCCTGGGAGCAAACTGACTGAAAAATAAAAATAAAAAACAGGGCACCATGTCAGATGTGCTGGATTGGCGGAGCTCTCGCAAATCCTTGCCTGATTCTAAAACTACTTTCCCTTGCTAGGGGGAAAAGATTAAGAAAATTATGCACAAAAGATGAGACTTTAAAAGGAGAGAAATAGGTTAGTGTCGCTTGCAGAATAACCAGTTCTCAGCAGCACGGGGTATTTTCCCATCAGGAACTCTTCAAGTATGAACAGATTAAGTTCCAGGTCAGGATCAAGGTCAAAGAGAAACGGGTGTGAAACAGCTGGAGAGACCGGGGACCGCTGAGTCCCGAGCAGCCATGCAGCATCATACACCGGTCAAGGGCACGGGTTCAAACCAAGAGAGAGGAAGCACATTTGCCGTGACCCTCCTAGGGACGGCAGAGCTGTGAACCCACATCCTGACATCCCTGCCTCAGAGAGGCGTCCCTGCCTCAGGGAGACACATCCTCATGGAAGAGAGAGACTTACCGCAAGTCTCTCAAAATTGAAGAAATGTCATCAATTATTAATCTGAATTAAAGGGAGGGGCAGGACAGAAGACAAGCCTTGGCCAATTGAAACTAATTTTAAAAATGCTATCAAGTGTCTTTTCTCTGGCTTTTCACGGAGAAAGCCAACAGCTTTCTTGTTTTGTTTCCTTTACTGAACTAACTCTAGGGAAGATAAAATTCTGCCATCATTATCTAGGTGGTGTCTGAGAAAAGAAGAATCTGGTTAAATTTAAATAAAGGAAAAGAGAAATCTATGTAGAGATGTGCTCATGTAACAGCACACTGCACACTGTGCCTGGGAAATAATAGGAACATTTTCAATGTTAGGTGTTTATCTATCTACCTATTTGTACACCATTTTCTGTGTACAGATTTCAAAATAAGTAAGTGACCTACAAAAGGGATAAATAAAAACCTAACGGGTCCACTACACTACAGAAATAGCAATGACTCTTTGTCAGTTCTTTGTGCAAGTGTGCACATATCCATGTATGTCTGTGCACATATATATGTGTATGTGTGCACATGTATGTCTGTGCACATATGCATGTATATGTGTGAAGTCAGAGGACAAATTCAGGTGTTGTTCCTCAGGGGCTGTCAATGTTTTATTTGCTTGACTGGTTGCTTAAAAACTATTTTGTATTGTGTGTGTGTGTGTGTGTGTGTGTGTGTGTGTTTGGTGTGAACATGTGTGTATGTGTGCATGCCAAGGTGCATGTGTGGAGCCCAGAAGACAACCAGCAGGAGTCAGTTCTTTTCTTTCTTCGGGTGTGTGTTTGGGGATTGTGCTCAGGTTGTCAGGCTTGGTAACAAGTGTCTGTACCTGGTGAGGCATCTCACAGGTCATCTTGTTCGTTTGAAATAGAGTCTCTCACTGACTTAGAACTCACCAAGAAGTCTAGGCTTGTTGGCCAGAGACCCTGGAATCCACCTGTTTCTGCCTCCCTATGGGGATTACAAACATGTGACATCATGCCTTACAGTCTCTTGGTTGAATTTGGGGGTTCAAACTCATGCCCCTGTTCTTTGCCAACTGAGGCATCCACCCAGCCAGCCCCTGTTAGCAATTCTTCACATTAAACTTGCAGTTCACGAAACCAGCTCTCAGAGAGGCAACCCAGGTACTGTTCTCCACGTTCATTCTGACACTGAAATAATTTCTTTCCACTAAGCCAAAGGTTCTGTTTAGACATGGTGTCTCCTCAATGGTTGGGAAGAAGTCAGTGGGCTTCATAATGTTACCACCAGGCCCTGGAAGTGGAGATTCAACCTATTTGAGGAAGTTGATCAAAGACATTCTGACATCTTAACCACAAACCGTTTGGGGAGGAGAGATTAAACAGCTTCAATTCTTTGAATGAAAAATCAAGACACCAACAAATCAAAGATACTCATCCCCAATAAACATCTTTCAAAAGTATGCATCTGAGTGTTTGGAAAGATCCTCCCTGGGGTCCCCACACTCTCCTAAGTGAGACAGCTACGGGCTGTGACTCAGTAGCTGGTGGAAATAAACTTTGGAAAAGGGAGTATTAATAACTTGCACATTTAATGGCAGAGAAAGATGAAAGTGTCACAGTAATTAAGTGCAACATTTAAAGCTGTCACTTACATGCATACCTGAATATTTAAAAGGCTCTTTTTTTTTCCAAAGAAGAAAATGGTTTTGCTTAATGGATTAGAATTCTCCCCCACATGCCACCCCCACTGTGCTCACAGCCTGTGCCCTCTCTGAAGTTCTCAGAGGACAGACCCCATACTTGCTGGAGGGTCTCCGGGAGCCTTCTGGGAGCTCCATCAACACACAAATGTCCTCAAAAAAATACCTTCCAGGCAAGACAGCCTTTCTTAAATATCCTGCCTTGTTAACAAGTGTTCTCAAGGTTAGTAACATCAGGTGAAAAGGACCAGAAAATGAGATTAAATTGTCACCAAAGAAATCATTATTTTTTTCAAATATGACTGGCAATAGAGATTTACTGCTTTTTTCATTTGAGAGCTAAATTTGTCTGTACACTTACAACTTTTTGGCTCTCAGATAGCAGTCTTATCTCAAGATACCAAACTTTGAAAACCATATTTAAAATTGTTTCTAGCATATCTCCAAGGCAACATGCCCATTTTGTTCATGTGGCTGCATATATAAAGACACTTACAGGCACACATGCGCACTGCTTCTCAAACACACACACTCACATCTGAGGCACCAAGACGCTTCCCCAAAACACTCAAGAGCATTTCTAATTTTAAAATAAACTTGTCTTGCTAAAGTATAAAGGAGATATCCGAATTCTCTAGGGTTAGCTCAGGTAGGGAAAGATATACACATACTCAATATTTGAATAGCCACTACTTAAATAATAATTGTTAAGCAAAACTGGTTTTGTTCATTCTGTTTTTTTAACTATGAGAAAATAAAATCAAAGAATAGTTAGAATAAAGATTGATTTCTAAAATACAGGGTCCTTATGCTGGATCCTTTGTATTGGCTTAATAGTTGACTTACTGTAAAGTAACTAACATTTTGTGGAAAATGGTCTTTTCATGGTGAATATTAATCAGCATTCTGAGCGGTGATAGGGTCAACCAGCTAGGGAACTGCACGTGCATAGATCAGTGAATGCTCATGATGCTGGCTGTCACCGTGCAAGCAGTGAGGAAGACGTGTTAAGGTGCATGTGTGTTCAAGAAAGTTCAACTGGCCATGTTCCATCCTTGAAATTTTGAGCTGATAGATGCTGTGGTAACATCTCCTTACTTCTGAGTCATCTCTTGCCTTCTTCCTCATTAACATAGCCTTCCCACATTGTTCTGGGGTTAGTCTATATATCCAGCTGTATAGTGGGAGGGGAAACAGGCACCTCCAAAGCCACATCCTAAAAGAACACTGCTTCCATTTCTCTCATGAATCACATTCTGTGGGGGAAATGAGCTGCCATTTCTGGAGACATGCCACGGCCTCCATCCAGGGAAGCTCGCCTTGAAGAAAATTGCTAACGATAGACTGGTCCCAATTCACAAGGGTGGCCTGCCAGTCGTCACATGAGTGAGTCTATAAACAGTTGGCAGTTCCTCAGCCAAACCTTCAGGAGCTAGGCCCAGCTAAGAGCGGGGTGGAGACCCCTGTTACAGATTTTAAGTTATTACAACCTGCCGAGCTGCCCCAGGTATCTGTCCCATAGAGAGAGTGGGTCATAAGGAGTTTGTTTGCTTTATGCTGCTAAATTTGGGATTAATTGTTATATTCAGTAGGTAGGTTACCACAGAGTGCCAGCGACAGAAGCATCTCTGTGGGCTAAGGGAGCAACAGTGGCCGTGAGTTTCCCCTCTTAGGCTTGTAAGGATCATGAGAACTGAGGAAGGTGTTAAACAATGGGAAGATTTTCCCCTTAGAAACACAAACAACATCCTTTTACTAATGATATGAAGGATGCCACTCAGCTGTGCAGTATCGTTGGTGAGTGTGTTTTGACTGAAGGAATCTCATTTTAAGAGCCTGCCCTGCAGTATCAGGTTACAGCTAGTGCCAGAAACAGGCTGGCAAATGATACGGGTCAGGGGTTAGTGAGGGATGGGCAATAGCTTGGCACCTAAGCTCTGTCACAGTTAGATCTACTCTTCAGTTGAAAAGAATGTCATTCCTCCCTGTGGCCAATGAAACATCGTGGTCAAAGGTGCCTCAAGTGCTTTTTCTGGGGAAGCCTTGGATGCCCCTTCTCCCTGTGGCCGTCTTCCCGGGGGTAAGAATCGCGGATTCCATTCCTATTCCAGACAGGCTTCTGAGGCAGTGTTTCCTGGCACCCAGCTCCAACAATGGGCATAACTTTATAAAGATAATAACAAAATAGGCTGTTCATGCCCTGTCTGTGTGATGGACATTTGTGTCTCAACCTATTGACACATTCCTAAAACATTTGACTTGTTAGACACAGAGCGTCAGGGGAAATCGCCTGCATGTAGGTAAGTACACATACAAAAGAGAAGGGAGCTAAAGACTAGAAGACAAATCAACATTCTGGACAAGCTGTTTCTATGAAGGGCTTCAGAAGCAAATGGGTTGTTCCTCAGCTCACCACGTTCTGCTCTCTCATGACAAGGTCAAATTTTTGGGTCATTTTATTCTCTTATCTGGTGAGAGTATGTATCCTGGGACATTCTGACCATAAAAAGAGTCAATGTAGTCCACTCATATTTTCTAGACTTGCACCCATACCCTCAGTTAGGATAACCTTCATTTTCCTCTCCCATGCTCTCTTAATTTAAGAGCTCTGGGCCAGAGTATTCAATCACTAAATTTCTATGTCAGTGTCTTCAAGAAGCATGAGGTAGGGAGGATAGAAGGGTGGAACCCACATGGCAGGCGTTGCCCCTTCTGCAGCGTCAAGCTATAGAATCACCATGAGTTGGGGTTGCTGACACTTGCTTTGGCTTCAAGTGGTTTCCTCAAAACTGAGGAGCAAAGCCCAAGGGTCCTGTTGGCTTGGTGTGTCCTCCAGCAACAAGCCACAGTAACAGAGATTTGGTCTGACTGAGCATGCTGGAAGTGTTGAACAGAGGACCGCACTGAAGCCTCCTCCACAGGTTGCAGGGATCAGGCTCCCTAACACCTGAGGAAGTCCCCAAGGACTCCATAGAATAGAAAGCTGTGGAAATTTCTCGGTGTTTTTACTTGTTTATATTAAAATTCAGTTTTTAATTTTTATATTTTCATTTTTATCTAACTTAATTACATTTGGTCTTGAGCATAATGGGCAAAAACTTATTTTTAAATCACAACCACATTTTCTTTGTTTGGTTTTGAATTAAAAGGAGTTTTTGTGATTATTGTGATTATTCCTTTAACAAATTGTTCACAGACTTGATTTGATCTGAAATCGAGAATGGAACTAAATATTATCACCTAGCTTTTGTATAATGAAGTGTTCGTATCTGCTAAGAATTCAGAAGGTACTTGGTGTGTGCTCGTGTGCACAAATGCACATGCATCTGTGCAAGCATGTGTGTGTGGTATCTGCACATGTGTATGTCTGTGTACTCGTATGTTCTTGTAATGCTCTCCATCTTGTTGTTTGTAGTCAGGGTCTCTCAGTGAATCAGGAGCTTACAAGTGGACTAGACTGCCTGGCCAATGAGCTCTCGGGACCTGCCTGTTTCTGCCTCCCTAGCAGTTGTGTTATGGAAGCCTGCCTCCATGCCTGCCTTCTACAGGGTGCTGGGATCCAAACTCAGGTTCTTCTGTTTGCACGGGAAGCATTTTACTCACTGGGCCATGTCTGTGTCCCTAATGTTGGATTTCTTTTTAATTCACCAATAGGTTATCCATTACTTACTATGGATGTAAAGGGATTTCAGAACCTAACAACCCTTTCTATACTGACTGTCTCTTTTAGTGACCCAGATCATATCTCTATCCCTGAGAGCACACGCAGACTCTCGGTCTGTTTGCACCACAACCCTGAGCCAGGTTCTTTCCCGGAAACATTGCAGTTTTCCGCTTTGTGACTTGCTCTTGGTCCCGGTCTCTGTCCTCCCTGCCAGCTCTCTCTGAGAAAGGAGGGGCCTTTCTGCTGATGGAAGGACCGTACTCAAGAGGCAATTAAAACAACTACTCACATCGTGTGCAAATATTCTCTCCCTCACTCTCTGATATTCCTCTTCTCTCTCTTCAATTGATTTACTTCGTCTGTCATCTCTAAATGGATGCATTCTGTTTTGCTGAACAGAGAAAAGAAATCAGGAGGGTTATCCATGTTGAGCTGTTAAGCAACTGTCAGCTGAGAATAATAAATGCTCATTTAGATAACTGGAGCCTGACAAGCCCCACCCCCCTGCTCCCTGAGGAGGCTAGGCTGGGGGATATGAACTTAAGTATGCATGTTTATCTCTGTGTGTGATATGTGTGTGTATGCATGTGTGTATGGTGTGTATATGTTTATGCTGGTGTGTGTACGCATGTGTGTAGTGTGTATATGTGCAGGTATGTGTGTATATCTCTGTATGAGCTATGTGTGTATGCGTGTATGATATGTATATGACTATGTATGTTTGTGTATCTGTGTGTGATCTCTGTGTGTGGATGTGCATGTGTGTGTATGTATGCATGTGTGAGTGTGATGTGTATATGTGTGTTTATCTATGTGTCTGTGTATGTGGTTGTATGTGTGTATGCATCTATGTTCATGTGTGTGTATGTGTGTGGGTGTGTATATCTGTGTGTGACATGCTGACATAAGAAGGATTGCTACTCCTAGTTTGTCCTCTATGGAGAAAAGTAGAATAAATATTTAAAAAATAAGCAGCCTTGCTTATGCCTTGGGAATTGGTCCAGAGATTGGATGGCCAGGAATAGTCTTTTTCCCCTTTTCTGAGTGTGCCTGACCCCAACAGGAGGCAAACTGTTGATGGGAAAGAGTGAAGAGTGAGTTCAGGGTGTCTGAGGTAGGAAGTGGCTGTGCACATTTGGGATCTCAAGAAAGAACAAAAAAGCAGAGAAAGTGGGAGTCCGAAAGGAACTTGTGGATAGTCTCTGGCTCCTAAGGCTTCTTTGTTGGCCCAGTGGCTGGCCCTGTGAATTGCATTGGGGCATGAACTCTGCTTAGAAAACCTGTGTGTTGATAACGGCCAATGCCGGTGCAAAGAGAGCTAAAACAGCAGTCCAAAGGACCCAGCATCCTCCCTGACCCACTCCCTGCATCTCAGCTGCCCTCCCACCCATTTGCCATTCTGAACAGAATAATCTCTGCACTAAGCACATTCATTCACACGCTCACCAGACACCCATGGATTACACAACACAGGCATGTTTTGGAGTCAACAAGAGTCCCGGTGCAGCTCAGGGCTGGGGCAGCAGTGGTGGGAGACAAGGAGGTACAATGAGAAATAGACTTTTTCTTTTTCTTTTTCTCTCTTCTTCTTTTTTTTTTTTTTTTTTTTTTTTTTTTTTTTTTTTTTTTACAAAGAAAAACATATGTTCAGAGATGCACACGCAGGCTCAGGGTGACTCACCTGAGTAATTAATATGAGACCTTGAGTGAGGTACATATTGTCTTACCTTTATAAACTTTAAAGCAAAGGCATGTTTCAAAAATATCTATTTGAATTATCAGACAACAAGTACAATTGTCAGGGCAGTCTCCTGACTTTCTGATGTTCTTATTGTTATTCTTTTTTCTTTTTTTTTTTGTTTTGTCATTTACTTAGTCTTCTTGCTTGTAACCTCCCTCCCTCCTGCCCACGCAGAGAAGAGATTCGGTGAGGTCTCTTTACCTTTGCTCAAGGACCATGATTAGGGCTGTTCTAAAATGACACAGTGTTTTGTCACAGGCAAAATACACAGGGATCAGTTTCTGCTACACTTCATGCAAACGAGCAAACACATTACACAGACCATAAAACACAAGAAGGGTGGGGGGCTAGAATGTAAACTCGATGCTTTTCTGTGAAGACTTATTTTTAGGATAGTTGCAAAATCCTCCTGTCCTCACCATAACAAGGTATGTTCTTTACAGCTACACCGGTGGCTCATCGGTCCTCATTGATAATCCAGCTCAAATTGTGCACAACGGAAGGAAGGACAGAGCTGTAGGGAGTGGAGCGACTGGCAGAGTTACACAGACATCTGGAAATGCAGCGGACAAGCTTATCCCACAGCTCAGAGCCTGCGGCATCCCAACCCCCACCACAACATGCAGCAAAGACTGCGCCAAGCACCACCCATGCAGCCCAGCACAGAACCACTGCTAAGCAACTGAGGCAACACCATGTGGCTACCCACTGAATGCCAGAGGGGGAGGCAATGGAGGCCAAGGGATTGGAGAGAGGGCAGCAGCGGTTGTCAGAGGCAGGAGGGGGTAGCTGGGAAGCAGGAGGGGACAACAGAGGTACAACAAGAACATCAGTCAGCCCACCTTCAAAAACAACAACGTCAGCCACTCTCAAACTTGAGAACCAACCTGATTGTCTTCTTTATCAATACTAGAGTTATCTCGCTTCAAGATAAACCGCTTCTGGGATTCTTCACTTTTTTCATCTTTTAAATGTTCACAAAACCTTTGCTCTGGTCTGCCAGCAAAGTAAAACATATCAATAAAAAAAACCTATTTTTTCCCATCTGATTAAACTTAGTTCTTCATGTGTTTTTCCCCCAAAGTGGCATTTAACTTAAAAGAGAGAAAGGAGAGAGAGGAGATGGGTTTATTCTTGGCTGGGAAATTAGAATTGCTGGATACGCGCAAATGGGTCATAACTTGTCACTTTTACATGTGGGTTACAATACCTTTTATTATTTCCAGTTCAGAATCTTGCTTGCTGCATGCCCATCACCAGGGATGAACATATAGAAACCAGTTAAAGCTCCCAACACAAACAGGGCTTCAATATTTTTCTTAGGTGTTTTGACTTTGGGTGACTCCTGAACACATATAATTTCCCCATGGATATCCTTAAGCAAATACGAACTTACTTTTAATGTTTGTATCTTCTGGCATTTGGGGATTGAATCTAGAGGCTCTTAGGAAAGGCTCTAACTCTGAGCTGCATCCCCAGCCCTCTTTATCCTTTTAATTTTGAGACCTGGTCTCATGGAGTTGCAGAGACTGGCCTTGAACTCACTTTGTAGCTCAAGCTGATCTTAAGCCAATGACCTGCTGCCTCAGTCCCCTAAGTGGGTGGGATTACAGGTTGTACCACCAGGCCCGGCTAAATATTCATGCTTAAAACATAAAATCCATCATTTCATCTACACATAGTGACTGCCTCTTAGCACACGCTGAGGATCCTTGGGGTCTACTCTGAGAGCTTTGTTTAACTAACACTATTTCTCTTCTCCCCAATAACGAATGCTCTAGAAGCTAGCTTCTTTAGCTCCTGACCTTCTGGTCCATGCCTTCTAAATCAGGTCAGTAATTAAGAAAAGCTGATGATATTTAAACAACCGATTAGCTGATTGGTGTGAAGGAAAGGCTCTAAGTAGTTGCATACTACTGACTGGCCAATTGATTTTGCAAAATCTCTTATTAGGGGTTCGCTCCCTATGATTGGCACTGCAATCACCCGAAACCCCAAGAATGAGTTGGGGCTTGGGATCATCACAGAGAACATGCTGAAATGTTTATCTCTAGGTTAAGAATGGCTGCCTCGTGACTTCTGGAGTTCCTGCCTCTGCTTGGTTCCTGGTATCACAGACAGAGGAAGCCACCTTATATTGGCTGTGTTCTAAAATGATCAGCAATTAAGAAATGTTTTCTCACAAACAGCACTTTGGTGACAAAGGAAAAGCTTAGGTGTCTCATTCAAGTCAGAATGAGAAGCATCTTCTCTCCACACCTGTTCATACATTGTTCCCATAGTGGATGAGCAGGCGAGGAGAAAAGCTCTTCTGGTGCCAGCTACACTGCACAAGATTTATAAAATGATGCAGTCCTGTTGGTAAAAGTGGAGTACAGAAGGGTTTTTTTTTTTTTTTTTTTTTTTTTTTTTTTTTTTTTTTTTTTTTTTTTTTTTTTGATGAGGAAAGCATCCCTCAGTGATTATTTTGATTCCGTAACTTTAAATTTGCCCATGACACCACAGTCCTCAAACGGCATGGTTACATCCCACAGACATGGTGGTTTGCGCAGTCCCTCTGATGATACAGTGCACACAGTGGGCTGGAGGTGAGGTCTGGGGGCGGGCCTCACCCCTCAACATCATCTTAATGATCAATGCAAACGTTTTTCACCAAACTCAAAATATAACAAATGATTTGGAAGTGGGAATCGTACATTAGAGATAAACAAATTTGATGCAGGGTAGTCAGTGGACATGTGGGTTCCTTACTATACAGTGAAGTCATGATGACATGATCAGTTATAGTTCAGGGTAAATGACAACCCTGCCAAATGATTTAGGGCCCTGGCATTTCCAACCAACACTTCTTTGGCTATTATATCATCTCCCCCCCCCCCCATAGCAACTGAAATGAGGATGTCAACTGAAATAACTATGTTGATTACATCAGTGTTAATTACATCATATCAATGTTAATTAGTGTCTTTTGATATCCTCAGGCACTACACTAGTCTGTTAAGTCCTAATAAATGAAATTATTTGCCTAAATTTACATCTATCTTTTTTTGTATTTATTTCTAACAGTCTGCAAATATCCACACACAAATGAGAGGACCTGAGAACAAGGACATTTTGAGGCATGAGCACAAGGTGAATTTGTTTAGTTTAATTTCTTCTTTTAAAACACAATGTATTTGAGTGCAAATTCAGAATACTAGCTGGCAGGTAGTTTATGTGGGTTGGACACGGCTGTGGGATAATGCTCTTGTACACTGTAAAGATTAGCCACTTGTATTAGTTTAATAAAACATTGATGGGCCAGGCAGGAAGTACAGTCAGGGCAACCAGATTAAGAGAATTCTAGGAAGAGGAAAGGCAGAGTCAGTCCCCAGCCAGATGCACAGGAAGCAAGATGAAAATGCCTAACTGGGAAAAGGTACCAAGCCACGTGGCTAAACATAGACAAGAATTATGAGTTAATTTAAGTTGTAAGAGCTACTTAATAATAAGCCTGAGCTAATAGGCCAAAGAGTTTATAATTAATATAAGCCTCTATGTGTTTCTTTGGGACTGACTGGCTCTTGAACCAGGCAGGACAGAAATTCCATCTACATGACACTGTTTCCTTATAAGCCTTAATCCTTAGTGGCTATCTCCAAACCCGGTACCAGGGAAACACTCAGCTGAATGAATGAATGAATGAATGAATGCATAACCATTTAGCCTAGCTGTGTACAAGTCATTATAGCTCAAGGACTGATAAAAAGTCACTCAGTCAGATATGAGGTCATAATTTCTGTAATAATTACAGGATATCAGAGAGTTTATTAATTGGTGCATAAATTCAAGTTGAAAACAAAATGATCATTAAACACTGAATTTATGTGTATTAATCATTAAAATCATTTTACAAAAGTCTGAGTTTCTTGGGTAGGGAAGAAATTTCAATCCTCCTCATTTTTGGATCCTTAGTCCAAGAACATCTTAGTGTCAAGTGTGATAGAGTTCCATTTCAGTGTTCCTTCTGAAATTCCATTTCATCATAGTGCTGTTATTTATAGCTACTTATATCACATACATGTATGTATGTGTGAGAAATAATTAGAATGACAAAGCTTAATCAGGTGTGTTGCTATTCATAACACAAATATTAAGAATATTTCACACTTTGATATATATTATACAAAATATATTCTCAGTGACTGGTTTGTAAGTTATCTTCTTTAATCACATTTTCAAAAGTTAGAAAAAATATTAGCTCCTTTAGGTTTCTTGAAAATTATTTTAAATGCCCATAAAGTAATTTTGATATTTGTTTAAGAATAATTAAGCAAATGTAGCAAGACTTTTTTCAGGTTGGTTTTATGGAGAGCTATTCATGACTTTTGAGCTAACCAAAGTATAAATTGAAATACTACAGTAATTGAATTAAAACTACTGACAATGGACCACTGTAGCTCTGTTGTTTTTTTTTAAAAAATCACTTTTACAACTAATTGAATTAGCATTGTTTCTGAGTCAGAAGATAAATGGCATTGAAGCAATACATGTAGAAATGATATTTCAATGGTAATGAATGACTTTTAACCTGTGAATACAGGAATGAAACTCAAAAAACAATTCCCAAAGCTAAAAAAAGAAGAGCCATGTATTTATTAAATGATGGTAAGCTGACTTTGCTATGTATCTCATGGACAATTATCATACCAGTCCAATTTGCCTTTTTTTTGAGAATTTGCTTCATTAGGTATCATGTCTACCTTTCTATATATCATTGTCAAAATGCATAGGAAATAAAATTAATGTTTATTTTAGGTGATCAATAGCTTCCTTATCTCAAGGTAAAAAAATATTTTCCCATAATCTATAGCAGACTCTGCTCCAGACCCATAGCACACAGGGCTCCTGTATATGAACATGCTTGCATCTCCTGCCAGCAACTTGGCCTCTCTGGGGGGAAGAAATGAAAATTTAAGATGATTCTACATAGCTCCTTCTTTAGGTGGAACTCATGGAAAAGAGGGTAGCTGTTGAAGATACACAAATCTCTCTTCTACTCAATCAATTCCAATCTTAGTTAAACATTTTTCCCTAGAAGCTTAAAAAAGTAAGCATTCGTTCTTATGATGGTTTTGAACCTTTTACTTATCTTGGAGTATTCTAAGCGGTTTAGCCTCAGGGTTATGCTCCTCAGACCAAACTTGTCATTCTGCTTCCAACTAGTTCTGCTGAACCTTGCCCTCCCTTCCTGCACAGAAAGGAGACTAGAACTCTCCTGGATGGGGGTGGGGTGGGGGTTGGGTGGGGGGGTTGGGTGACGGTGGGGGGTAATAGTCAGTTCTGGGGGTGGGGAGTAATAGTCGGTACTGGGGGTAGGATAACAGAGGCCTTGGCATGGCATCAAAAAAAGTGGAGCTGATTGGAGACATATTTCAATGGATACCATTGCACAGAGGGAGAGATCGGCTGGACAATGAAACAAACAGTAAAGGATTTTGCTTGTCAAATACAACAAACCTAAGCAAACTGTAAACATTCCCATTCAAGTGTTCACAGCAGGGGATCGTTGATTGAAAGTCAATAAACAAGCCCAGCACCCTTGTTGACTAAGTGTATTTCACCATTTCCCATATCAGTCGTTATTTTATTCCATTTCATTTCCTTGTAGATGATATTATATGCTATACTCTAATATAGGAAGTGAAAGTAATTTTAATTAGCTTTAGTTTGCAATTATGTACTATTTACTTGGTGTGTACCCGTGGATACCACGGTGTCTGTGTGGAGCTCAGAGGACAACTTGCAGGAGTCATTTCTCTCCTTTCTCTGTGTGAGATCCAGGAATCACACTCAGGTCATTTACAGACTGAGTCATTTTTGCCAGATTTTTACATCTTTTATTATTAGAATCTTGCAAATGTGTGTTTAGAATTTTGCATGCTGTTGCAAAATCATTTTCTTTTTTATGTATGTATATGTGTATGTGTGTATGTATGTATAGTTTAGGTATATACATGTCCGTGGGTATTCATGTTTGGGAGGTTACACACACACCTATGTACATGTTTTGGAGGTGTCTCCCTCAATTTCTCTCCACCTTATACTCTGAGACACCGTCTGTCTGCATCTGGAGCTCGCTGATTCAGGTTATTAGCCAGCCAGCACCAGGAGTCCTCCGGTCTCCTACTCCCCAACACGGAGACTATAGATGTGAAACCATACTTGTCTTTATTTGACTTCTGGAGATTCAAAGTCAGTTTCTCCTGCTTGTGTGAAGAGCATTCTGTAGATCAAACCATCTTGCTAGCCATTTTCTACCAAGTTCGTGAAGCATCGTTAAGTGTAACAGACGTGCAGGCTAACAAGGTACCATGGTTCTTCTTTATTGTGGACCGCCACAAACGACACTTAGCAAAATACTCAATGGCAACCTGGGTCTCTAAGACTCTTAAGCTGGTGCTTTTGCTTTGGCAAAAATACTGGGCTTTTTAGATGAAGAAGCGTAAACATCCCAGTTTGCCTTGATAATGTGATTCTATTTCTAAGGAAGAATTCAAAGGAAATGGGTGGAAATGAACACCAAATTCTATTTCATAACAATGGAAGAGTGAAGACCCCTCCTGTACTACATAAGAACTTGAGGTATGTCATAGTAACGTGAGGTCCTCTCAGACAATGTCCAATAATATTGCCCAGCAAGGAAA
The DNA here is from genome assembly GCF_903992535.2 of Arvicola amphibius. Lineage (NCBI taxonomy): Eukaryota > Metazoa > Chordata > Mammalia > Rodentia > Cricetidae > Arvicola > Arvicola amphibius. The sequence goes on from NC_052049.1 coordinate 177,876,331, forward strand.
GACACTGTATAAAACACAAGCACAAATTGGCTATGTTGATGTTCCAACTACAACACATGGCAACGGGAATGTTAGCTGAAGGCTTATCTGTGGATGATGAGCTGACAGGCAGTTTTACTTCTAACCTTTTATGGGTTTGTGAATATAATAATCATGTATTATTTTATGGCAATAATGAAAGCTACTATCTCAGACAGAGAGCAAAACCATTCAACAACTTAATAGTGACTCATACCAAATTATTGGATTATAAAAAATTATTCTTCTTCTTTGAATATTGTACTCTTTCCTTGAATGTATTGTTTTATAATCTGCTGAACTGGGGATTTAAATGGGTTTTTTTTTTTGTCAAATTATTGCTTAATCTTTCTATTATACTGCAAGGTTTTAGAATTATAAGATTAAATTTGCTCTTTGCCCCAGTCAGATTTCTTACACTAAGACCCTCTAGAACATGGAAACTCATCTCATACCCTAAGATGCCCATGTTTATTGGTATGTTATTCTTGATTTGTATGAGTAGAAATTCTACCAATGACAAATGATAAGAGCAAATAATAACAATCACCAAGTGTGTGTGTGTGTATATGTGTATGTGTGTGTGTTATAAAGAAGACAAAACAATAATATAGAAAAAGATTTAAGGTGATAAGAAGAACATGATAAAAAATTTAAAATGTGTTTTTAACTGTATTTACAAAATACATTTAAGACCTGATATGGTATTCTTAGTTTGTGTGACTAGTTACTCATGAACTTTATTGAGTATGGAGTTTCAGCATCACCAAATAGGAATACAATCAGATCACTGAGCTTAAGGACACTGATATCATTCTTCAAGTTTATCTATAAACCAAGGGCTTGCACAAATGAAAATATACATATAAAATACGGAAAGAAAGGTACTTCAAAATGATCCATGGATGATTACTACAAGCAATGCCTATGAAATATTGTTGACTAATGTCTTCAGATCCAAAGGCCACATGTAATACACACCTAGGTTCTTGAAACTATGCAACCATTACAGCACTTTTATCCCAGAAGTACCACAGAATCTGAAAGGGTTCTATTTGAAATAGTGGTCAATTTTAGGGTTAGGCTGTTGGTTCAGATTCAGGATTTGCTGAAGACAACTTCAGGTTTTTTATATTTTAGAAACCTCAATGGTGTTTATTTTTAAAGTAAACCCATGACCCAATGTCCACCCACATATGTGATACAACTCTAATCTACTAGTCCTTCCTTTGTCACAAGCTTCTGCCCTGACAGGAGACACACCCTTCTGCATGCAGCTTATGCAAGCTTTTCCTTCCAACAACTCATTAATGAGGCAGTTACGGCATATTAACTTATTGAAAGCTGTCTAATTCTAAGATTTTCTCAGTGGTAATAAACTTACAAGATGCTTAGACCCTGGGTGCACCTTGCCCATCTGCCTTACAAGAAGAATCTGGGAGGAGCAAAGGGGAAGAACTTGAGGTAAATATGATCAAATTAAATTGTGTGAAATTTGTCCTGGTTAGGGCTTCTATTGCTGCACCGAAACATCACGACCAAAAGCAATTTGGGGAGGAAAGGGTTTATTCAGCTCACACTACCACAGCACTGCTCATCCTTGAAGGAAGTCAGGACAGGAATTCAAACAGGAGGAGGAACCTGGAGTCGGGAGCTTATGCAGAGGCCATGGAGGAGTGCTGCTTACTGGATTACTCCTCCTGGCTTGCTCAACCTGCTTTCTTTTAGAACCCAGGACCACCATACTAGGAGTGACACCACCCAAAACAGACTGGGACCTCCCTGATCAATCACTAAGAAAATGCTCTATAGGCCATTCCTGCAGGCTGATCTTATGGAGGCATTTGCTCAGTTGAGGTTTCCTGTCTCAGATGACTTTAGCTAGTATCAAGTTGATATAAAACTAGCCAGCAACAAATTTTCAGATAATTAACAAATGTATTTTAAAAAATAATGCTATCTTAATATGTCTGACCCTATTAATATATATGACTCTAATTTCCATTCCCTAAAACAAAACCAAGTGCATTTTGGAATATACACTGACGACTGTAGAAGAAATGATCATAAATATTTACTGTAGAATATCATTAATATTAAGATGCTTTTACCATATAAACAACACTGCAGAACAAGCCTAACACATACTGAGTCTTTTTAGTCCTGTACACTATAAACTGTTGGGTTTTTTTCTTTGAAAATTTATACAATTTCCATGAAGGAGGAGTCCTGCTCGTTTGCTTTGTTGCATGAATTGGAAAAATATAATATGTTCTTTAACATGCATAGGAGGACTGAATAGATGCGATCAATCCTGGTGAACCCTGAAGTGCTTTGCCTGGGACTAGTGAGGCCCGAAACAACAGGTAGAAAATCTTATTATACTGTTTATATTTTATGACTACGCAAAATTGGCAGACATGTCAATAAATTATACTCTAAGTTTTATTATACTTCATTTATCACACATGTGTGTGTGTGCATGCCGGTGAAGTTCATAGGGCAACTTGTAGGAGTTGCTTTTCTCAGTCCACTGTGTGGGTCCTAGTGATTGAACTCAGGTTGTCAGGCCTGGCAGCAAGAGTCATTAACCACTGAGCCACCACTCAGTTCAGAGCACACCACGAAATATTTAACCAACATTCTCATCAGGGCTAGAGATGATATTATGAGAGAGTCAATTTGCGTCATAGGATTTTCATAGTGCTTGATTCATGAGGGTTGAAATGGGCCAGTCAGATGTTTATGGAAATGATTCTTTCTTTGAAAACTGCGAAAAATAATTGGTGTTTCTTGGAATGAAGGGCTTTTTTGTTTGTACGTTCTAATGTTTGTGTGAATTAACCCATTAAAATTTACAGGTAAATATTGTGTTTCCACTCATGAAGAATGGCCATTGTGATTCAGTTGGTAAAGAACCACCATTTTGTTTGCTTGCTTTTGCACATATAAAGAAAAGCTAAGTTTTTTTCTCCTGGTTTGAAGGAGAGGGCGGGGAAATGAGAGCTTGAGAAGTTAGAATTGTGCTCCTCTGCATTCTCTGTGGGATCTGGAGGGGCTGAGGTGGGCAGAAGGGCAGAAGTCAGATCACTGGATTAAAGGTATTTTGTATGTGCTCATTCTTTTGGTAGATTCCAACTGGAAGGATCTCCTGAGCTTTACAGCCTACTGTACCATCCACATCACTGATGCCCTCATCTTAAGGCACCACCTAAAATCACCCACGACACAACTGTCGTTGCTGTAGGTGAATCTAGAAGCAGCAAGGCAAGCCCTCAGGATCCAGCCTATTCCCTCTGTCCTCAGTGAACGTCTCTGCGCTTTGAGACTAGAGTCAGAGAAACTTTGCTTCCTCAAGAACTATTATAGAGATAGGCCATTATTAAAGATTGTATGTATTGGGCTATATCCTTTCTGTGGTTGTCCAGAATGTAGCATGTATTATGCATTAAATCACACACACATGATCTTGGATTTATGCCCCGTAGGTGTGCTTGTGTATTTACACATTCAATCTTAATGAATCTGACTTTCCACATAGTGAACAGAAGATGGCTAAGCACTTTGCTTTTCAAAGCATGGTACCCACAGTGCTGAATACTTGGGAAGTATTTCTTTGCCTAACGTACTTTAAAGCCATGAAGTCATGTTTACTTAGCTTATTAGTAAGTGAGCTAAGACAACTCATAGTTTTACTATCTTCTTTATTGTTAGCATTTTTTTATTTTGGCTCCTTTAACATTTTTTATATGCTCAAGTACGGTGTGTATGTGTGCATATGTATGTGTGGTGCATGTGCATATGAAGCTCAGAGGTCAACCTTAGGTACCATTCCTCTGCACATATCTATCTTGGGCTTTTTTTGTTTAGTTTTATTTAGTACAGGGTTTCTCATAGGTCTGAAATTTTCCAGTTTTGCCATGTTGGCTGGCCAGTGAGCCTAAGCAAGCTTCTTGTCTCAATCTCCCCACTTTGGGGATTACAAGCACGCATCATCAAGCCTGACTTTTTATGTGCATTCTGGGCATCGAACTCAGGTAGGCATGCTTGCATAGCAAGCACTGGACTATCTCCAAGTCCCTCTGCACAGTTTCAAAAATAATTAAATGCAAATGAGTATTTTTGAAAGTGAACCAATTCATAGCAGTGAAAGAACACTGCTTAGTCACCCTCTTGCTTTTCAGCATAACTAGACATTAGTGATTCTATAAATGGTAATTCCTCTTTCCATAACCTCTGAAAGGTTAATAGATGAAAGGCAAAAGCTCCGGGCCTTTGATCGTGGCCTTTTGTGAACTGACCAGGTAAGGCAGGCTAGGGCTTTGGTTCCTCTCCTATAAGATGGACTGACTCAGCATCCTACAATGCTGAGAGCTAAGTGAATAAACAGTCAGATCAAATAAATAAATAAGTATATCCTCAGATGCATCATTCCATCACTTGAGAATAATCATAGTGCAGATTATATCTGTATGCAAGGTGTGTGCTTGCTTTGTCTCCAAAATTCAGTAGTAAACTCTAGCATACAACTGGAAAAGGGAACAGAATAAACTTGTGTTCCCCCTTGCTCTGTTTCTGAGATCCTCTCTCACGCACGGAGTCTTATACTCTCAGAGGAGAAAGCAAGACAGTACTAGAGAGACAACATAGTGTTTCAGGGAAGCAGCACAGAGTTTGATCAACAGCAGCAAAGAGCCCTGAGTTTGATCTTGAGGGATTATGAAGGACCTAGGTGTCTTCCTGAAGAATGGGCAAATGCTTCAGTGTAGTGGCATTTCATTTGTATTTTAATAAATAAAGCTTGCCTGAAGATCAGAGAATAAAACAACCCCACTGGTCAGCTTTACAGACCAGGCAGTGATGACACACACCTTTAATCTCACTAACCACACTAGTGTGCCATAGAAACCAGGAGGTAGTGGTGCACACTTTTTATCTCGGCCCCCGAGAGAAATATAAGATGGAAGAAGACAGCTCTCAGACACAGTCTCATTCTAAGGATTCCCGAAAGCAGGATCGCCATTTCGGACTGAGGTAGAGGTAAGAGCTAGTGGCTGGCTGTTTTGCTTTTCTGATCTTTAGGTTGACCCCAACATCAGACTCTGGGTTTTTATTAATCATGCTACATTGAGGGAGATGACTATGTTAATGATTCTGATTCTATTATTAAACAATAGGCACAGGTAGCCAAACAGAATAGCATCTTTGTTGATCAGATAGGGAACAAGAAGTAGATGTGTTCAGTTCACAAGCCTCCTGATTCTACTGAGAGCAATGTAGTTTCAGGTGTCTGATCTCTGGGTTCTAGAGGATCTCTCTCTAGCAAGAACAGGCTTTGTTGTTCATGATTTCCTGAATGGATGTCTTAGTTGACTGTGTTTTCTGAAGCTGTCACTCCACACCACATACCCTAAGAATCATGAGGTTGAATCCTAAGTACTTAATTCTCTTTTTGTTTGTATTGCTTTGCTTTGTGCTTGAGACAGGGGCTCAGACTCAAACTTATCTTGTAACCAGACCGGTCTGAAGCTCACTATGTACCCCAGGCTGCCACAAGCTCATGGAAATCCCATGACTCACAGAATCCTTTGGACCACTGCCTCTGTCTCCTGGTTTGTGGAGAGAGAAAGTACAGTTGTCCCATGCATTTGTTCTTGCCATGCTCTGATCTGCACTCCTAAGGCTAGGGAATTTGAGGCAAGGGGAGTGGGTGGATGTGAAAATGAAATAGAAATTGCTGAAGAGATGACAACCTTTTAACAGGAAAATTATCAGAGACAAGTTAAAAGTTGATCTGCAGTATGCAGAGATATCCAGGTATGCACTGGTAATAAGCACACTGTTTGTGGGAAGGGCTAGTGTAAGTAGATGGTTTCCCGTCTCCAGATGGCCAACTCCAGATCTACAGTCTTCCTCTGGGATAAAGAAAAGGAGTAGGAGATAAAGAAAGTGGGGAGGGGGAACCTCCATAAAAAGAACAATGAAATGAATATCTTTGTGCTAAATGTAGAAAAATAATTGAGAGAAAATGAAGATCCGAGAGACAAAAAAAGCGCAAAGCTTCTAATATAACGGGTGCATATTTGTAAGAAAGAAAAACTTAACAAAAATCACTTTCAGAGTTTTAATTTCTTCCTAAATGTCCAAAAGGCAACATTAGTATGGAATGGAGTCTCATGCTTCTGAACCCAGCTACATTAGAAACTGAGGCAGGAGCTCACACACTCAAGCCCAGCTTTAGTCCCCATAGTGAGATCTAGTCAGAAGACAAAAATAAGACTACGAAGAAGAGAAGAACCTGGAAATGAGGGTTGTCATTCACGAGCAGAATTCTTACCTAGCAAACAGGAGACCCCAGGCTCCATCTCAAACATCAGAGAAGAAGAAAAGCAACATTCTAAAGAACAAGTGTGTTATAAAGTCTTTGGTGGCAGCTGAGCAGCACAGACTCTACTATCTGCATCATGGATCTTCAGTGGGGGACACTGCCAAATCTGACAGTCACCCAGAAGTCCAATGGTGAGAGATACAACATGCTGGAAAATAAGTTGTGTTGCTGTCAAAATTCAGCAACAATGGAACAGGACAGGGAATAGAACCAATGGAATGTGGAAAAAAAACAAGAATAACAACAACTACAAAACCATAGGGCCTTATTTCAGACACAGAAATTGCAGTCTTTTTAGCAAAAGCCAGACAATTACAATGGTAGGCCTCCCTAGCCATTAAGACCCAGCTGATGGACCAAAAGTGTGCCTAGAGGCAATTGGTCCCATATGCTCACCTGTCCTTTTTTGGTTAGTTCTGAGACCTAGAAAACCTGCAACACTACAGGACAAGATTATTTTATGTATTCTTCCATGTGCCTAGGTTAACTCTAATGTCACTGCTATCTTGGACCATCTCCTACGAGAACTCCACGAGAATGCCACACTTTCCCTAGGTATCCCAACTCTAGCCCTACAGCCTGGTGATGGGAACATTTGGCCAAGCTTTGCTATCCGTCACTATCCCTCTCTTGAACTCACCCTTTCCTAAAGCCTCCACTTCCCTACCCACACTCCTTTTCTCAAGCCTGAAGGACTCCCTATCCTCAAGGTCCCCCTTTATATACCATTCTGGTGGGTCTCTCAGGGATGTTTTGTGAAGGAAAGAATCATTACAAAGTCCTCAGCCTGGAGGTCAGAGTTGGACTCCTGTTGGCAGTAGTTAAAGCGAAACCTTGGGTGACTCCCTCTCTCCCTCATAGTGGACTTCCTCTCCCCTCCAGGCATTAGTGTGACCTTTAACATAGTCTTCATAGATGGCTATAAGGACGAGATGTCACCATCTCTGCAGAAAGCTCAGCTCTTTGTCACTGCACAATAAATGAAGAGTATTAGCATAAACTTGTTTAGATCCAATAGATGGATTCTTCCTTCCCTGCATTTACTCGACTGCCAATTCTCCTTAGTTTTGTCCACTGCTCTAGGGCATTGAGAACACAGTTTCTTTACTGCAAAGCCATATGTTCCCTGGACATCTAAAATGTACTGAAAGTATTAATACAAAACCTCTAGCAACTTGACTCCCACTCTCTCCTTCTTGTTTTCTTGTTCCCCATGGAGCTGAAGCTCCTATGCATCTGATGAGAATCTAGGACTATGGGGGGTTGTAAGAAAACAGTGAATAAATTCATGTTCTATACTAATATTATTGATAAACATGACTCATGGTTGTTCTCCTTCAATGAGCCATACATATTAGTAGTGGCAAACCAGAACAATGTAGCAGGGACTATCAAATTATAGAAAAATTCTGATGTTCACTTATAGGAGCAATGAAGTCTTCAAAAATATCTTTAAAATAACACTTCTCATTCCTATTTATTATCAGATAACAAAGGAATGAAAAGGTTGGAAATCCCCCATCTAATCCAGGCACACATCTTGAGTGCTTGGCTCAATAGTTGAGATGGTTTGGCTTGAAATAATCATCACATTGTACACACTGTTTAGATCTGAGTCCTGTTAATTGTTCTTTCTCTATAGACCCCAAACTGAACGCTCCTTGGAGGAGTAGATGTGATAACAAACATAAGCCATGAATTAAAGTGTAGGGTACAGTGAGCATATAGTAAGTGCCAAGGTTCTAAGTAGGAGTTCTAAGTTCACTCCGGAGTCTGTCCTGAGATCAAGTCTTTCCATCATGGGGGAATTAATTGACAATCACTGAGAATATGACAGAGGGTGGCAGACAGAGGCCATTTATCTTCACATGTGGTACTTAGGGATTGTACCTTATAACCTAAGTAGTCTCAATCTCACCCAGAATTATTTTCTTTCCCTGAAGAACTTAGCAGTCTCAAGTCACTGTTTGGAACATCTAAAACCACTCCTTTTCCAGAGATCCAAGGCAGAAAGAAGCTGCTGACACCATGCCATGGTGGCAATCTGTTACAGGAGCACCTTACAGAACCATAAGGAGTCAGTGAAGAAAACTAAGCAACAAACCAACATAAAGAATGCTTTTCTCTGGGCGGTGGTGGCACAGGCCTTTAATTTCAGCACTTGGGGGGTGGGGCAGCAGATCTCTGCAAGTTCAAGGTCAGCCTGGCCTACAGAGCTAGTTCCAGGACAGGCAGGGCTACACAAAGAAATCCTGTCTTAAAAAACAAAACAAAACAAAAAAGAAGAAAGAAAGGAAGGAAGAAGAAAAAGAAAGAAAGGAAGGAAGGAAGAAGAAAAAGAAAGAAAGGAAGAAAAGAAGGAAGGAAGAAAAGAAGGAAAGAAGAATAGAAGGAAGGAAGAAAAGAAGAAAGAAAAGTGTTTCTCTCCCTTAACTTTTAGTTCATTTTTATCCTCCACCTAAACAGTTGGCATTCTGGACCCATTCTCCTAAGCCACAATAACAATTAAAATGCATATTATCAGGGATTTGCATGGGAGCAACAGAAACCTGCACACACTGGGAAAGTACTCCGTGAACGCAACTCTTACAGGGAGCCATCCCAGCTCTCTCCTCTCCCTTTTATGAGTTGATATATTTCAATCCAACAATATGTCAGTCAAATTAGCCTGACTCTGATTGACTATCAGTTGCTCTGGTGAGGCAACTCTTCCAAAGTTCCCCCAAAGCCCCAATAAATAGTTATGGAAACCGTCAAGGTACCCAGATCGTCCGCTCAGTGCTATGAAGAGGATGATCCATTTCTACCTTCAACTCCAGTAGGCAGCTAGAGCATACACACATTCTCACAAAAGAATAGTCTTTGCTAGCACCACTAACATGCTGTATGTCTTGAAAATTGCAGTGTGCTACTATTTGGAAGAGCCTTTATTTCATCCTCTCTCCCTTTTACTCCTTTTCTAAAGATGTAGCAGTTTCCCCTCAAGCTCGGCCACTAGCACCCTTCCCCTTAAGAGCCACTTAAATGATTGAGGGTTAGAAACATGGCAGTTAGAATGTGGCCAGAGAGTTTAATGCTCCAGCTCATGCCTAGAAACTCCACAGTTTATAGTGGGGTTAGGCATGACTTGACTCATGGAAGGATGATAGACAGTGGGAAGGAAGATAGGTGATCAGACAGGATATTTTGGTGCGACCAAAAGTAGTCACTAAACCTTTAAGAGGTGCTGTCTGTCCACGCTCACTGTGCACTCTCCTAAAGGTTATGAACATGTGCAGTTTATTTAGCAATGTCCCAGAGAAAAACAAAGCGGGAGCTTAGCGGTTAACAGGGCTTGTTACTTTTGCAGTGGAGCCAGGTTCAGTTCCCAGCACCCATATTGGGCAGCTCACAACTGTCTGTAAGTCTAGATCTACAGAGATCTGGTGCCGTTTCTGGACTCCATGGCAACTGCACTCATGTGGTACACATAGAAAGACAGATGCACACACACACACACACACACACACACACACACACATACACACACACAGTAAGACTTCCTACAGGTGAGCAAGGCTAGTGCTTCTCTAGAAGAGAAAGGGTTTAGTGGTCAGATTTCCGGTAATGGGAGAAGGAAGACCTTTGAGAATCATGGAAATACAAGGATGCAAAAGAATTCAAAAGTTTCTGGAGTCCTAGAGGCATTCTAAATGTGCTCTACACCTGTAAGAAGTTGAAATGTGACTAACCTGATAAAGAAACTGAATTTTAAAATTTCAATTGTATGTAAATTTAAATTAGACAGTCATGTGGAGCTACCACAGGAAGAAAAAGGCAACTTTGCTAAACATCTATCAGGAATAGTCACATAAGCTCAATCTCCCCAGCAACCGGTGTATAAACATGGACTGATATCCAAGACTACAAAACTGTCAAACCACTGCAACCAGTATCTACAAGTTGCAAACCTATCAGGCTTAATCTGCTCCATCTCGGTACCAATCCACATTTCCCATGGCCTCAGAGTCAAATCCAACGGACCAATTAAAAGAGGAAGTCAATCATTTCTGTCTTGTTCTCAGTGAGTCTGTTTTATGATACCCACAGCCACAAGAAAATCTAGAAGTGGAGAGTGAAGAAGCAAAATCAATACACCCAAATCAGCTGGACATATGTGATGGAGAGCGGAGATGTGGTGCCTTAAAGAAAAGTGGCCTTTGCTTCCCATGGCAGTCAAAACAGGAGGCACCAGCGTCAACAATCAGATGAAGGGCAAAGCTGCTCAAGTTTGAGATGTGTTTTGCCGCACAGTAGAAAGCAAGTGCGGCACCCAATATTTCAGAAGCTTCGAGGGCCCTTAAACATTATCCACTTCAAACTGTTCTACGTATATATAAGCAATTTGAAACTCAGGGTAAAACAGCTAAGCACTCAGTGTCCCCGAGATAATCGCCACACTTGGTCTCAGCTCCTTACTCTGGGCTCCTCCTCCCAACTGTCTCTCTGCCTCTGTTGAGATCAGGCAGAGTTTGGAAGAGATACGGAGGCTTGAGGCCGCCCCACTTGCCCTACCCCGTGGTGAACAGAAAATAAAGAATGGCTTAACCAACCGTGAGAGCACGGTTCAACACAAGTGTCCTGCCCTCACATCCAGACACAAAGGCCCTGTGACTCACAGGTCACGAAATGTCTCAAAGGAAGAAAGTTATTTTTAAAAAAGAAGGTTTACCATTTTGTTTTTTGAGGATGCCACACCTTTTGTTAAAGGAGCGGCTTAAGCTCTATTTAAAAACTACATGGGTGCAAAGGAGACAGTTGCTAGGGTCAAGGCAAATGGTATTTCCTATTGCTATGTTCTCCATGACTCAGTGGGACAGGAGAAAGATGCAGGGATGAAAGGCAGTGATTGGAGGAAAACCAAGGACTTGGGGCTAACACTTAGGTTTCTATCAAGCTCAAACCTCAAGCAGGGGGAGAAACCGAGGTGATGAGGAGCAAATGCAGTAGACAGGTCCCCCCAACATGAGCAGGACAGTGTTTAGAAGTAAGGTTCCGTCTCCCATTCAGAGCTTTCGCCAAACAGAGTGTGTCTCCACATCAGAAAAAGAGGAAAGAAAAGGGCAAGTGTCCCTGTGTCTCTATGTGCCATAGTTTTATAAACCCTATGCTTTACCCAGTATGCCCCCTCCTCTCTCTCCTCTGTCCTCCCTCACCTTCTATTTCTGTTTGACCGAATTACACCTAGATAGGGCTCTCCTCAAACTCATGACCTTCCTGGCTCCCTCTTCAGAGTGCTGGGATCACAGGCTGATGCCATAAAGCCTCGCTTTGCTGCAAGCGTTTATCTATCTACTTACTTACTTAGGTTATATCCACTTGCAGTACTGGGAATCTAATAAACTTTGTGTGTGACTATTCAGATCCTCTACCACTGAGGTGCATTCCTAGCCCAATGCCTGTTGATTTTGTCTGAATGCTATTTTTGAAGTAAAATTCCCCACCATTTGGTGTGTATTGTCATGGGATGCTAACAGAAAGAAGAAAATCAAAACCAGAAATGAGTTCACTTCACTACCTGGACTTACACACTTCCCTGGTTCTCATGCAGTCTTCTACTGATCTATGCTACCCCACCGCTGCAAGGGCAGAAAGATAACCAGTGCTGTACATATGAAATGTCATATACTTTGAAATGTATGCTGTGCTCTTATAAACCAATCCCTGATGGAAAAAGAAAATACCAAACAAACTTCCAATATGGGACTTACATTCTGGTGCTGCTCGTCTTGTTGATGATGACAGATTTCCCAGTTTGATCCACGTTGTGATCCAGTCCAAAGTAGGCTGCCACCCGATGGACCAGCATCCTCTGATACGATGACATCTGGGGGAACTTTTTATAGTGGTTACTGGAACGGGATTACAGGAGGAATGAAACTGGGATCTCCGTTTTGTGTCTGTAGCATGTTTTACAGGCATTTCCACATCACTGTCTCCCTTATCCAGAAACTCCAGCATCACCGGACGCCCTCTCTCACAGACAAATTTCTACTATCACAGATTCATTGATCAGGCTGCGCCAGGCTGCGCTGTTTCGCAGCCACACATTCATCGTGTCTCTTGCAAAGTGTTCTGCTTTAGTTCATGATGCCTGATCAACAGAGGCAGGCAGAGGACAGGCTACATTGACAAAATCGAGGTTGCACATGTCTATCTGGAGATGTGTCATTACCCAGTTTACACCAAACACAGCACAATTATTTCCAGGCATAACTGACTGCAGACAGCTGGAGCCCATTAAAAGACGATAATAAAAATGAAAAGGGTCGCTTCTCGTCACGACCCCTCCATGCTAATCAGTGTCCCTCTCTTTATGACCATTTTGTCACAAAGATAACAGGCAGGGACACGCATGATCCAAGCAATGACCACTCCAAAATGCAGTGCCCTCTCCGTTTTGCATACCAAGACTCATAGGAACTGATGTTTTATCTACTCACAACCCTCTCCGGCATGATTCATTAACGCAGATACTGAACTAAGACATGTCATCAAATTAGCTAGCAACGCCATTGAACATACTTGCTGTCACCAATGAAATCAATCATTTCCTGCTCCATTTTCAAGAGTATCATCCTGTCCCTGAAAAATAAATGTTCAAAGGAAAGGTCTCATGTACTTTTCGGTTTCCAAAGGGCAAATACAGTTTATCAAAGGCAAGGGGGAAAAAGAGAAGACCTGTGTCTGATTCATCTTCAGATGCTGTGAACTCCTTGGCTTGCACGCCATGATTTTGAATTTAGGATTTTGCTCTCATCTCTCTTTCTAAGTATTTGGTGCTGTTAAGTGTTATCATTTTAATGCTAATTATGACATAAATTTTTGAATAATAAACATACAACTGCTAAAAACTTCAAGTCCAAAGAAACTGGAGTGAAGCCAAGCTGGAGTACTGATTCTCCAGGAATATGTACCTGCGCTGAGGTATAATTGATTGATGCAATATTGATCATTTTCTTTCTCTTCTTTTTCCTTTCCTTGGGATTGGGGAAGCAGAGCTGAATACTCTAACTTACGCAATGGGTAGTTATGTAAAAATTAGAGTCAGACATCCACTGGGAGAGAAAGCTCAGGGGAGCTACCAGGGGAGGCCATTTGTGTATTATGCTAGATTTCTTAGAGGTGTTTTGATCAATCACCTTGCAATATTCTATCTGAACCTCCTGCCCCCAGATAAGGGGGCCTGTGCCACCATTTACCTGGAATTGTTCTTCAGAGTGTTGATCAGAAACTCGTGCAAGTCTATGCCTGTAGAGTCCGTATACTCTTGGCTGCAGTCTGAAACAAAGAGCAGGAGGACGTTGAGTTGTCAGGGTTGATGACGGGGACATGGGTGGGAAAGGGTTTGCAACCTTTCTGATCTCCTTCCTCCTCCGGTACAGTTTAAAGGAAGCTCCCGGTGTGAAAATACTTGCTGCCTGGCGGGGGCAGTCAGAGTGAAGGGGAGATTTGAGGGTCTGATGCCCTTGACTCTGGGAAGACCCTGGTGTCAGAGGAGGGGAAGTGTGCACACCAGTGGTGGGGGCGTGTCAAGTACCACGTGTTCTCACTATGCTGAAAATCGGCGGGGCACTGCCTCCACATGACAGTACATCCAACCCACAGAGACCTCAAGAGCTTGTGATCCCTGACAACCCTGTTAAAATGGAGCAGTTAAAAAAAAGCTTTTATTATAAACTACCTAAATATTAATCAGTACAAAATGGGGCAGGGGATAAATATTGTCAAGTCTTTCTGGTCTCCAGATGCTGGATAAATTCAGGTTTGTACAACCGTTTTAGAAAGTTTAATCTCTTTCTTCTTATACCCTGTAAGCTTGAGGTTTTTATCTAGACACCAAGCTAACCATTTTAAGCAGGGATATGTTTGCAGGGCATAACATTAAGAGTAGCTGCCATTCCTAGGCTCGTGGGATTCCCTGAGCTGTCTCCAGCCCGACTCTCTTCATTACAGTTTGACTTATGTCTACTTTGCGCAATTAGAAGGATGCCAGCAGTCTGAATGTCCTCTACTGCAGGCCTGCGACTTTAGAAGGAATGGCGCTTTTTTCCAAACAGAGATGTGAGTTTTGTTTACAAATGAAACAACATGAAATAGTGTACAGACACAGAGAGCAAAGTCCTCTGCGCCAGGGAGTCTGCTGACTACACACCCATGTGCGGCTTACTGTGGGAAGGTGTCGAGGTCCTTGCTGTCTGTCTTCTGAGTTAAGAGTGAGAGTCGAGATGTAAAACTCTGTGTCGCCATTGTTAGCTAATCCAAGTCAGTTGTCAATGAACCTGAATGCAAGAGCAGATTTGATTTCCCCTTTTCCCTCCGCTTGTCACGGAGAACAGGAGATTCAAAAGTAAATTCAAAGAAGAAGTGATGCTAAAAATAACCTCTCTAGCTACACAAATAAGGGAGCATGAACAAAAAGACCAAAAGAAACAATGAGGCTCCTTTTTCCCTTTTTCTTTTTTTTTCTTTTTCTTTCTTTCTTTCTTTTTTTCTTTTTTCTTTTTTTTACACATACAGGATTATTTGGGAAAATAGGTGCAGAATGCCCGGGGCTGTAGAGATGCGTTCAGTTTGCAATGTCTTCCAGCTGAGCTTGTGCCCAAATTAAGCAAAGTAAGGAAATGATGTTCAAGTTCACCTTTTGATAACATTCTGATCTTGGATTTCTCAGAGGGTTTATCTCTGTTTTTATCCTTTTCTTTTTCTTTCTCAGAATCATCCTTCCTAGATTTATCCTCCTCTTGCAGGCTGGGGAAACTGGAAAGCTGTAAATGAATGGATTCCTGTTGGGGAAAAAATATAATGATTTAGGGCCAGACGTAACCGCCTCTGCCTGGCTTCCATTTTGCACAGAGGTTAGTAGGCATTGAAAAATGGGAGCCAGGTATGGATTCCTGTTTCTTAAGTGGTTAAAAACAATTAAGCCTGTCAGAGTCAAAGAACACTTGCTCTTTAAGGTGAACTAAAATACAGGAGTCAGTGGGAGGTCAGAAGACACATCTAGCACTAAACTTTTCCTCATGAATATTAACTTTAATCAAACTAAACTCCTGTAGAACACAACTCTTATTTTCTCTACAGGTTTAATTTTAAATGTGTAGGGGGAAAACATTCCTCTATCTGCTCATATTGAAACCACTGTCATGTCTAAAAAAGGCTTCTCCGACTCCCTTCCAGAGTTCCTTATAAGGAGAAATGTGCAAAGAGACAGGTTCCAGTAGTCATAATCACAGTTAGAACCAAGGGAAAGAATGCACTCAACAGCCAGTTTACAGGAAAAAGCCTGTCGTGGACCAGATCAAGAAGGGTGCACGTGCTATGGAAAACCCAACTTTGATGCTGTGAGCATCCTAGGTCTGATGTCATGGGGATTGCTTACAAATGTCGTTCATACTTTGTTATAATTCAGAGTCAGGGAAAGCATTGCCTTTTAGAAAATGGAGTGAGTCCTGCTTAGTTTTCATTAATTCTCTATAAATCCACGTTTGGGTCAATTTAGTTTCTGTTAATTCTTTCCCAGACAGATTCTCATAATCGGCTGCTAGGTACGGATTGCAGTGTTGAGCTGCATCTACTATTGTAGTCGCTTATTTTATTATTTATTTATTTATTTTTCAGGGGAACAGTTCTGTTTGTATTGATTGACACGAAGTAGCCATTGCTTTGAAAGCACATTTGCTTCTTTGAGGCAGAATGCTCCAAATGATGTTTTGTTGGGGCTTTGAGTTCCTGCAAAGCATATGCTGACAGGAGTTATGAAGAAATGGGAAGGATGAGGCCAGGTTATGTATATGTGAAAAATCTGCCCAGAGGCACTACTTCATTATGTGGGGCAAGGGTGGGCAATGTTCCCAGTGAGGAAGAATGTTTCTCACAGAACACTTCCTGCAACATTGCCCTGCAAGACCTATGAATTAGCCTTTAACTGTGCCCAGGTTGGGATTCAGAGTGGCACTGTTCAAATCTGGCTAACTGAATAAGCACAAGGTAGCACTTCTCACAGCAAGCTGGATGCTTTGTGAAGGACCCCATTGGAAATGATAGCTTGAGGGAAGTCACCATGGTGGCAAGAGGAAAAAATAGAAACAAAAAGATCTCTAACCCCCACAATACAGAAGGTGAGATAAAACAGGCCCGCCATGCATTTTTTTAACTAAGCTGGGACTTCTGACTCCCAAGAGTTTATTCTGTGGGTGGATATATGCAGGATATGCAAATCAGAGTGAGGTTCTACTGTAGTCATTCTTTGCGTGATGAGGGACAGAACTGTTGCAATCCAGGAGGGTTCAAGTAGGACCTAGGGTCTTGATTTTACTTTTACTCTTTCAGGAAATCCCTGAGACATTGCCTGCTGAGATGTGTCTCAGGAGGGGATGGGAAGAGTCAGTCCATCAGTAGACTCAGGGGCAAGCTGTGAACATGTGAGTCAGGAGAGACTCCTTCTTCAGAACTTTGGAACCATTCACCCATCTCTAAGTTGGAATCTAAAACTCACCATGTTGGCAATATATTCCATACATAAAAACAGAGGCCAAAGACATCCACTGTAGAAAAAGGGCACAAATTGGTGCTTTGTGTTGACAATTGCTACACTCAGGATTAAAAAAATATATTTTCTACACATAAATATACAGTATGGTGTAGAAAGAACACACAAAAAGTGGTGTAGAGTTGGTAAAAAACAATCTGTTATTTTTTAATATTTTTATTGATATGCTCAATATTAAAATACAAGTGTTAATAAATACATTGGTACAGAATAAGTTTATACCCAACAACAGTAAAAGAATGATTCAAGTTGCAGAAACACACTGGTCAGTAAATAATATAACATTGGAAAAGCACGCTTCCTTTAACTCAAAGACAGACTGAACCATCCATCAGGTGTGGGGCTGAGATCAAGTAATACAGGGAACAAGAGTTTTCCCCACACGAGAAAATGAAGGCAGTTTTCCAAATACTGTAAATATACAAACATGGGGGAAGCGATACATTCCATGTACTGTATACTTCTGTGGGAGTCAGTCCGCACATTTCCTAAGTGTCCAGTGGAATCTACTGAAGGCAATATATATAAACTCCAAGAAGGGACCACTTGCTTATATAAGTGTCTGTTGGTTTTCTACCAACCCCGTATCTCCGCCATTCTTTGGCTAGCCAACAGAAAGCTCGAGGACCCTAGCTCTCTCCCCCAATACTAGTCCTGTTTTCTGGGTTCAGAACCAGCAGGAACAAAGCACCGTTTGCACCCACTGTATGGAAGTACCTAGATCTGCCTCTGGAATGGGTGCTATGATACAGGTGACCCCTACCAAAACTCCTCCTGCTCCTTGTTAAAGGAGACAAAGAACAGATGACATCTACAGAGGCTGGCCTCCTCTGCCTGGCATTAGGAGTGACAGACAACTGGGTCATTCCTTCTCCCAGAGTCTACAGGGTTTCACACAAACCATATGCCGTACATTAGAAGCCATCGATCCACATCAATAGTACAAGGCATGATATTCATATCATTCCACCTCTTCCATCTCCATTAAAAAATAGAAGCACACAGAAAATGCTGAAGAAAAGCCACATGTTCCTCAGAGCCCAAGTTTAAAAGAAAAAGAGGCTGTATACAAAACACAGTAATGGCTACTGAATGACAGCTTGCTTGTGCCTCTCCACATGAGTGGCATGTTAAGAAAATGAGACTAGAAAAGAAAACACTCTTAGGACAAAATCTATAAGGAATTTGTTTTTTGGTTCTTTAAAAGAAGGTGCTCTCTGTGTTCTCTGTGTCAGTAAAGAGAAAGCAGAGGATTTCAATTAAAGTGAGAAGGAAGGAGGGCATGAAAGAGGAGCCAAACAAGTCCAAACAAAAGCTAATGATTTTATAATCAATTTTTCCTCCCTTGGGCTTGTAGGCAGATCAGCTGACTTTTGTCTTGACTGCCTTTGCCTCTGATAAAATAAGAAAAATAATCTGCATCAAGACCGTGTTTTTCAGAAGTAAATATAATGGCTAAAAGGCAAGGGAAAAAAAGCTATGAAGGGCTCCATTTGCTCACGAAGAGTTTTCCTGGACTTTTAAGTTTTGGGCACCAACTCATCTTGCAGAAAGGGGCAAAGGTAAAGATGAGACAGCAACTAATTAGTATCAAATTCACCACCAGCTCAGATGCTTTTCTGGAACATTTTGCAGTATTCACCCAAAAATAAAATTTAAAAAACTCTCTCAAAAGGCCATAAGGGTATTTTCCGAAAACCTAGGGCACCTTAGCCACTGTTTCTTAAGTCTCATAGGAGCCAACAGTTGTGTGGGATTTTTTGTTTGTTTGTTGTTTGTTTTTAGAGGCAGGTACATTTGGGCAGCTGAGAGGTAAGTTGTCTCCCTAAAGACAGGGTGCTTGGTGTGTATTTGGTTCAGCCTTATCAAGAGAGAGCCTTGGTGGACTTCCAGCACTATTGTGCCCACTTATATCTTTTTTTTAAAAGTTAAATTTTAATCTAAATTCTTTTGAGTTTCTTTCCATTTGCAGTTTTCAGAGAGTCTGGAAAAAAAACAAATGCAATATCCTCTGTTACACATTTAAACTAGGTGTGTATGGGGGCTGATGGGTGTGAATGTGGGTGGGGGTATATTTGCATATTTGTGGGAGGCACACGGGGTGTATGGGTACATGTACACGTGGAATTGGAGGACGACCTCGTCTCCTCTGGTGCCATCTACCACTTTCTTTTTCTTTGTTTGAGACAGTTTGTCACTGGGACCTTGGGCTCACTGACTAGACCCTAGGCTGGCTGGCCCTTGAATCCCAGGAACCAATCTGCCTGAATCAACTTCCACCGTGCTAAGAGAACGAACCATGGCCAGCTTTTTAAGTGCATTCTGGGGGTTGAACTTAGGCTCAAATCCTTGTGGGACAAGCAGTTTACTTGCTAGGTTATGGACCCAGCTCCAAACTTCTAACTACGCAGCCTGGCTCAGAAACGGGATGAAGCAAGGAAATGCTTTCTCCAATTCCTGTTCTCTTCCCTAAAACATGGTTTAGTGTCAATTTAGAAATTGGCCATTCACACAGAAATCTAGTCATGCAAGTCCTTCTCAAAGCAGACTTTATACCTGGTCTTGATGACTGTCCCCTCCAGGTCTAGCAGAAGACTCTTCACAGACAGCCAGACTTCTGGTGAGCTTCCCTTTGCCTGCTCCTGACTGGGGATTGAGGAAGGCAAGTAAAAAACAGAAAACATTCTCAGACTGTCAAAGGATGGGCACCACAATGGTACAAATATTTCCAAATCAGCTTTCTCAGAGCAGGATCTAAAGTGCTGCGTGATTCTGAGTGCAAAGGGCGAAGAATCCGAAAGCCCTTGCCAAAGGGAGAAAGACAAACTTATGCAACAATTTTTCACTCTCTTGACCCATGTGTGTGATGGCTGAATGGCTATCATTTTGTGAAAATATCAGAAGAAACACTCCACAATGAATTTCCATTAAAACTAAATTAAAAGGTTCCACTAAGGAGGCGCCCCAAGTGCTGAGACACTCTTCAGTTATTTCTAGGTAGAAATCACTTAGAAGATTGAAATGTCCACTCTAAATTTACCTTCAAACAAACAAACAAGAACTCCTGTGTAAAGCAGCACTGCAGCCTTCAGTGTTAAAAATACAAAACAAAAAACAAACAAAAAAACAGAGAAATTAGGAATTAGAATGCTACGGGTGTTCGGGTCGTAAACAAGAAGCACCTGTATCAGAAAAAAGGTTGAGGGTCACAACCACGTTGGAACCGAACAGCCAGGACCCACAACAGTCTAGCTGTGGGGGCACACCTGCGGCTTTAATGGGAAATGTGTGATTTACTGGAACTGGTAGTGACTCTCTTGGGAAGCTGAAGATCCCTACCTTGGATTTTCTTCTTTCTTGGTTCTGAGCCGCCAGTCGCCGCTGCGTGGTAGAAACAGAAGAAAGCAAATAGTCAATAATGGAGTTCTCCTCGGTGGAAGCAAAGGTATTCTGACCACCAGGAAAAACACCCTCCTAGCCAAAGTCCCAAATTTTGACATTGTCATTTATAGTTCTTTCTTCTCAGAGCAAACACTGGAGAGAAGAGAAGACAGTCTGGCTGATTGATCGATCGTTATGTGATCATTGACCTTTGAGGAGACTGGCTCATGGAAAATGCTAACACATTGGTAAATCAGTTAAAAGAAAATCTGTACCATTTACAAGCTCAGTTGACCTTCCGCAAACCAGCGCTTTTTCTTTGTAATTCACTTCCTGTTTAATCCTACCTCTCCCCTGCTTCTTCCAGCGCTGAAAGCACCCACTTCTCCCCCCAATCCTTTTTAGTGTCCTGACTCTTTAGCTGGGGACTCTTGAGGTTAGACTGGTCTGATAAGAATCAAACCTAAACATGTCTGTGGTGAATAGAATACATGACTTTGACATTTCTCAGTTATGAGCAATGTCTCTGTCTTTCCATGAGACAGGGAATCTGGGTCAAGATGCCAAGAGCATTACACACACAGCTTGAGGTGGTCTAGCGAGGGCTAGTGGGCTCCTGTGTGCAGATTCAGTCATTAAATATGCTCCTCTGAATCTTAGTTCTCATTTCTAAAGGCATCTTGTGGCTTCATTTAAAAACAACAAAACAAACAAGCAAACACAATTGGATGAGGATTCGCCCATTGATCTCCTGAATCCTGGTCTACTAAATTCCGAAAGCAGTTTGAGATGCTTCCTAGAGGTGAAAGGGTGAGGACAAGCCCCCCTGGCTCACCTGAAGTTCCAGCTTCTCTTCCTCATCCAGACTTTCCGATTTGAGGATGCCATTTTCCGGGGCAGACTCTGGCTCGGTCCGCCCTTCCTCCACTATGGTTGGGGTCAGTTCTCCTTGCTCAGACATTCTCCCAGATGCAAGTTAAAACAACGAGGTTTTAGGCCCTAAAAGGTTATACGGTATCAGAAAAACAATATCAGTTTGCAAAGGAAGCGTTACCAATTATTCTTGAGTTCTCTTGCGTCCCCCTGCGAATTCACAGGCAGAGGTGCAGGCCAGCATCCCTGCCAACTTGCCAAGCTCAGGAGGATCGAGCAAGGCAACATCAAGCAGCAAATGCACACACAGGAGGCAGTTACGTCAGCTCAGCCTCAGCCCCTCCATGCACACACCGGCGCACACGCAGGCACCTTCTGTGAAAGCGGAGCAACTAATCTTAGCTGAGACACGTGGCTCCCACCCAACTCAGTCCCCACATTCTGCTACAGAGGGAAAGAAGGAAATGGTGATAGCCCCCCAGTGCTTCAACAGGTGACCGCTAACTTCTGAGTCAAAAGGTCCTACTGGTGAAGGTGGTACCTCAGATATGATTCAGAAAGTCATTTATAAGTTTTCAACCATGGAAACACCTCCCCCCCCCCGTCACCCTAGCAACAAGGAATACAGTGCACTGTCTTCTGGACAAATAAAACTCAGATGGAAAGGTTATGATTTCCTGTACACCTGGGATCTGCTTTTGACCATGAACCTTCCAGGGTCAGCTCACTCAGACTTCAAATTAACAACTAACAAAAGCAGCAGCAACCACCTCTCCTTAGGACCCTGCCAGGTCCTTTTGCTACAAGCTCTGGAGGAGCCCCCTGCAAGGCAGGGGACTAAGGACTATGGCTGTGGCCCCCTGCCACTCTGCCCTCACAGAGCACTGCTCTACACAGGAAGTGGATTTTAGACTTTAATTCCATTATTGTATCCCCTCACCCCCCCCCAAAAAAAACAAAAAAACAAAAAACAAAAAACCTCTGGCACTTCTCTCTCTCTGACCTGTTCACAAATTTGCTTGTTCACTTCCTGTTCACTTCTTAAAGTGTGAAAAAATGAAGGGGAGGAAAAAGGGACAAGGAAAGAAAGGAAAAGGTGAGAGGGAGAGAAGGAAGGGAAGAAGGGAAGAGAGGGGCGGGATTTGGGCAGCTGCTTCTTAGAAAGTCCTGTCTTTCACAGACTTCCCCGCCCTTCACTGTCCGGTCCTAGGCGGTCCAGAGGTAACTGGCGTAGAACCGCCTATGCTCCCACAGCTCTGTGAGTGTGGTTGCATTAGCACTTACTAATTTAGTAACTTTATTTTCGGCTGGAAGCAGGAGACAAATGAAGACCATGGCAAATTCGATTGCTAATTTGCTAAAACCCACCCTGACAGAGCAGATGGCATGTAACAAAACATTTCAAGCACATGGACCTATTTGGCAGAGGATTGTGGGATTGCAGAAGGAAAAGTTTTGGTAAAGGAGGCAGAGGTTTGAGCTGGTTAGCTTGCTGATTTGAAGTCTGGAGAATTTTAGGATCTGCCGCCTTTGGGCAAATTTCTTCCATCTCAGCCGCACCCAGCATGTGGGCTTAACAAAATAAAAGTTTCATTTTCCCATTGGTGAACAGCTCGCTTTCTCTGAACAGAAGACAAAGAACTTCTGTTGCCTAAAATCAATTTTCAGAGTGCTTCAGTTAAAAAATAAATAAAAAGTGAGCAAACAGAGCTCTGATTATCAAAACTCTGAGACCAAGGGCTCCCCTGACAGACGCGTCCCCACTCTGAGGTGGCATGTGGTGAACCGCTCTGCGCAACAGGAGCTGCAGCCCGGCAGCTGCTTTACCTTTCACACGGAATTCCAGCGGGAGATCTGGAGGAATGACTGCCGGCCGGCTTCTGTCGTTCTGCACCGGGAGAATCCACACAAGTGATCAGAGGTAACTGCCGTCCCATGTCCCCATCAGCAGTCCAGAATGTCCATCTCCGGGCAGTTCCCTTACACAGTCTGACACATGGCCGACAACCTGAAAAAGGAGCAAGAGTCAGTCATCATGGAAACAGCCGTGGCAGGCGGCAGGCGGCAGGCGGGAGAGGCACGCAATAAGTAAGACTGGGTTTCTAACACTAATGACCGGCTTCCAGCAAATCCCTCTCCCAGCTTGCTCCAGCTCCACCTGGCCCAAGCTGCCGGCTTCTTCTCCAATGAAGGCTACAGCCGGCTGTTCAAGTCAGAGCGGCACCCACGCAAGGAGCTAAAATTAACAACTGAATTATGCACTGAAGATTACTCACTTCAATTTTAACCTTTTTTAGTGAAATCTCGCACTTTGTATTTAAAAAAAAAACAAGTTTGTGTGTTTGCCTGAATGAGATCAAAGTCACCTACATGCCAAAGGTTTGTCCTTTTTGTTTCTAAATGGAAACCTTTGTCTAAGTTATAGGTGGATGGGGTGTGCTTTAATTCAGTGAGTCCCTCTGCGAGAGGGAACTTCACGCAGTGTGTGTTCAGGCTTTGTTTTAATGAGGCCTTGTCTCTAAAGTTTAAAAGAGAGAACTTTTGCTTTGCCCTGGCACAGCTGAGAGAGTGCCTTCCATCGCGCTGACAGTTGTAAAGCATCCCTAAAATCCAGGCTTCGTGGTGAACAACCTCTCCACTTCCTCCCTTCCCTCCCCACCGGGACGGCTCTGCCAGCTGAGCATTGCCTGTGACAGCAAAGAATCGCTGTCGCAGCATGCCGCGGATTGGCACACTCCAAGCCCCTGGTGAACAAATCCACGCTCTAATGTACACTTTCTTTTCGCGCAACTCCTACAGGAGCAGCCGCGCAGACAGCTTGAATACAAACAGGGAGTCGGGGCTCCTGATGGCGTTTGCCAAAAAGCAAACCACAGCCCAAACTCTCAGCCTCCTGTGGGGGAGGGGGGGAGGCGCTCACCAGCTAACTCCAGCAGCAGACACACCCCTTGGGTCCTATCGCCTGTGAAAACACAAGCTGCAGCCAACTACTGCACCAAAGGCTAGAAACCCTTTCTCCTTGCCATCTCCTCCCCACTAGCTTATATGAGCCTGGCTGGTTCCTTTCAGCTTTGGCAATGGTGCTGTTAATAGCATATTGGGTTACAAAGCCATTTGTTGTGCAGTGGGAAACAACTGTTGAAATACAACCAAGCATCCCATCAATAATTTCTGATTTATTCATCTTTTCTACCAATGGATAATTGGGTTTAAAAATGTACACCTTTTGTTAGAAATCATATAGCTATTGGGATAGGCAAACACACATCTCCCACAAAATGAATCACTCATTGAGAGTCATTTTTTTTTAATTTTTCTATTCTGACCTCTTGTACCATAGCTACTATGACAGATGCCCAATTGTAATTTAATAAAAAACTAAGAAATGGTCAATTCGCTTGCAAGCCCATTATCTAGAACAAACACTCCTGTTAGATAAAGTGACCAAGTGCTTTTTATGTGTGTGTTGCTTTCCTCTTCCCAAAACGAATGAAATTACTGTGAATTATCCCCAGCCTTTGCTCCTTTCCCTACCCCTCGCAGTTGTACAGGGGCATTTAATCCAGCAGGCAAATGACAATGGCATTTCAAAGCCAAGCCTCAGATACCCGTCCTGGCTCCAGTAGGAGGATGTAAGATATAATCTTTCCCAAGAAGATGGAACAAAGTCATACTCACGTAACTACCCGAGAGCTAACAGCCTGGGTCTCTGTGTGTGCGTAATTTCCAGGACGTGTTTTGAAATAGAACTGAACTCGAAAGCCAGCGAGGTATTATTCTTACACAGCTGAATCATGAAGCCATCATCTCCCAAGATAAAAGGGAATATGGGCAGATGGGAGTGAGCAGAGAGGAGCATATGGATCGCAAATATTTTTGTAACTGATTAAAATTGTTCTCTTTGCTGAGGAAGCAATGCCAGGAATCCAGCCCTACTCCAGTTTTCTGTTCGCCAAACCAACCCCACTCCTGCACTGCCATTTCAGGCGGATCGGGTCCAAGGTCTCTAATTTTTATCGAGAGCCAAAACTATATTTAACAAATAGACTTTTCTTGGCAAAACTTCGTTAAGAAATTTTACTATTAAATTTTAATTTACATAATAGAACAGAAATTATATAATATATGCAGTGTATGTATACATGTATATATATATATATATTATATATAGATAATACACAAAAGACAAGTCACCGGAGCTCTTTTATTGCCATTATTATTGTTACTTTACATTGAATAACTTTCATGTGAGTGTGTATAGATGGACATGAATGTGCCATAGCACTTGAGTCAGAGGACAACTTATTGGCATTGAGTCCCTCCTTCCACTGTGTGTGAGCTGGGCACTATGCTCAGGGCATTAGAATTGCCACAAGCACCTTTATCTGCTGAGTCATCTCAGAGCACCAGAAATACTATTTTAATCACGAGTTTGGAAGTATTTCTTAGCAGAACCCATCAGTATAATGAATCTACAGGAAACTGATACAATGCCCTCAACTATTTTATAGAGAAAACATCAAATAAAATGAGGATCATTTCACATTATCTTAATGCTGCTTTCTTAGGTCCTATGCTGCCTTTAGAACAAAAAAAAATGATAGCATATGGCATTAAAAGGGGGAAAAGATAATATAACTCAAGGCCTATGTATATTCTGTATTTTATCCCAACCAACAAATCATACACGTCCTGTTGTATGTATCTATGTATTACATATGTTACATACACTAATCGCGGCAGAGCCATGGAGAAGTGGATAGGCCTTCTCAGGGTCTACCTAAATGAAAAGTTGAATTCTGTCTACAAGTTGAGATGCTCCCTTCATTAGTCACCCCTTTCAATATGCGAAAAATTAACACACAGATGACTAACCCGATGCTAAATTAGTGTAAGTGTTTTATGACAAGACAGCACCGTCAAGTGACACAAGTGGTCCCTCCCACAGGCTGTTTTTCAGTAGGCCCCAGATCTGCAAATGAAAACTGCTTGCGTGTTGAAGTGGCAGCGGTGACTTGATGGTTTCTCTGCAGGGTGCAAACACTGGCGAACTAAAATATGCAGCAGTCTCCAAAGGCTCGCTTGGTTGAGGCTTATAAAGAATCTTTGGCATTTCAGATTAAGTTTAAAGAAGGTTAAATTTGGAATGAGAGACCTTCAAAAACGAGAGTAATGATATTGTAAAGTATATCTATATCTATCTATCTATATATGTATGTATCTTTAAAGTTGAAAAAAAGGTGGAACTGTCCCACAAGTTTAATAATTATCACATAAATTTCACTTCCCATAGATAAATCTAAGTTCTAATAGATGTATGAGAGGCACTAGACCAGGAAATTTACCCTTTAGTCAAATGGGTTTTTTGTTTGTTTGTTTGTTTTGTTGTGTTTTGGGGTGGTTTTGCTGTTGTTGCTGAGCCAAAACACAGCAAATATTTTTTTTTTTTTGGTTTTTCGAGACAGGGTTTCCCTATAGTTTCTAGAGCCTGTCCTGGAACTAGCTCTTGTAGACCAGGCTGGCCTCGAACTCAGAGATCCGCCTGCCTCTGCCTCCCTAGTGCTGGGATTAAAGGCGTGCGCCACCACTGCCCGGCCACAGCAAATATTTTAAGAAAATTAAGCTTGCATACAAATGAGAAAATTGACAAAACATTTTGGAAAATAAACTTAGGAGAATACCTCTACATTTAAGAAATGTTCTACGAATATCCTTTTTGCAAGGATTTATTTTATTACATGTTGTTCTTTGTTGTTTCTGTTTTTTTCGAGACAGGGTTTCCCTGTGTAGCTTTGGAGTCTGTCCTGGAACTCACTCTATAGACCAGACTGGCCTTGAACTTACAGAGATCTGCTTGCCTTTGTCTCTTAAGTGCTAGGATTAAAGGCATGAGCCACCACCACCACCTGCTACATGAACCTATGGTTTATTAAGTTTTTCATATGACATCATAAGTATAGATTTATGTCCATGTGTGGCTATGTTAACCTAACAGAGAAAGGAGTCTATGCCAAAGCTTTGGAGACTAAAATGGAACCCCATGAGCACACGGATGACTTTTAAAAAAATGAGGGAGATCTGTTGTCAGCAAAATCATCTGGGGGTAGGGGGACAAGTATGGAGACTTGACTTCTTCACATAAAACAAGCCTCTATCAAGCTTCTATTATGTCCAGAGATAACCTTCAGTAAGATGTGATATTCAGGTCAAATAAAGCAGCTTCTCTTGGAAACTTTATTATGTTCCTTTTTGGATATGCTATGGATAAATAATAAGCAAATTGCTATACGTGCCGAAAGGGCCAAGGCAGAAAATACAAGCACGAGAGGGAGAGCTGGCATCCTGCCTTTCAATGTTTCCTCAGGCACCTGAGTGACAAACATGTACAAAACAGTTCTGGGATGTAATCTTCTCTGACTCGGACTTGTAAATTATATCATTCTCATTACTATAGCCATCTTTCCCATGTGCTATGCAAGCTATTTTTTTCTGACAACTTGATGCAAACTAGAGTCATCTGGGAGGTGGGGATGTCAATTGTGGAATTGTCTTCATCAGGTTGACCTATAGGCAGATCTGTGGGGGACATTTTCTTGATTAATGACTGATCCAGCTCACTGTAGTTGTGCCACTCCCAACAGTGATCCTCAATTGCATCAGAAAGCCAACTGAGCCAGGCACCAAGAAAAGCCAGTGAGCAGTGGTCCTCCAAGCTCTGATTCACTTCCTGCCTTGAGTATCTGTCCCGCCTTCTCTTGATGATGGACTCTTACTTGTAAGTTGAAACAGACGCTTTCCTTCCCAGATTGATATTGGCTAGTGTTTTATCCCAGCAATAGAAAGAAATTGGAGTGCACTCTTACCCAGTCAGGGGACCAAGCACTACTTCTATTAAAAAAAAATCGCCCCACAATTTCTTCCTCCTCCAAATCTGAGGAGTGCAAACTGCCAGCAATGGCAAGCAGAGCTGGGTGGGGTGAAGCAATTGATTGGCAGTTTTGTTATATTGAGACCCAACTTTTTTTATTTAATGGTGTTTGTTTTAGTTGCAGGTGAAGGGGGCTATCAGATGCAAGCTTTTGAAAGAAAACTGGGATCAATGGCCCTGCTACTGAGACTCTGACAGTACTGAGGCTGAGTTCAGCGTGACTGAAAGATTGTTGTCTAGTTCAAAGATGTTTCAAATGGCCGCAACTTCCATCCTAGTTACTTTCGTTTTCTGTTTGTTCATTTCTTTGCTTATATGTATGTGTTAAAGTACATGCCCTGGCACCTGTGTGGAGGTCAGAGGACAGCCTTAGGGAATGAGCGCTCCCTTCTGCCACGTCTATTCTGGGATTCAAACTGAGGTCGTTAGACTTGGCAGCAAGCACCTTTCCAAGCTGAGCCATGTCCCTGGCCTGGTCACGCTGTGTATCTAACAGCGTTCTATGGAGAGTGAGATCATGCCATAGCCATAGATGCATTGGTCCACTGACTTCCAAGCAAGTGTAAACTTTAATTAAAACATTGCATTATACAGAGAGTAACAGAGCCACTGCAGAGCACAGCTAATGGACATCTAACCCAAGGGCTTAGACAGCACCCACCGTTAACATCAATCCTTTTTCTTGGGGTATCCAAGATCTTTTCAATCACTCTTGCTCCTATACTGCTGGATTCCATGGCAATATAAGCCATATTTACCCAATTAAAACAATTCACTCATGGGACATGGCAACAGAGGGCCTCACATATGCTTTCACTGGGCCATTGTCTTCTGCCTCATAAGTGAGCAGCTCAACATCACATGGACACTGCACCTCAGCTCCTGATGATAACAGTTTCTTATTATTTTGGTCCCAAGTTCATAGGCATGGATGGGCCAAACATTCTGCTCGAAGTCATATGCCCCAGGCGTGGAAATGACTTAATGTCTGTGTGTAAACCTGCCCAATTTCCCCTCCCATGTCCAGAGCCTACACAGCTTTCTTTTTTTCTTCCTTCCTTCCTTCCTTCCTTCCTTCCTTCCTTCCTTCCTTCCTTCCTTTCTCCCTCCCTCCCTCCCTCCCTCCCTCCCTCCCTCCCTCCCTCCCTTCCTCCCTTCCTTTTTTCCTTCTTTCCTCTTTCTTCCTGTGAGTCTGTACATGGCGTATACACGCGGTACATGAATACAACATATGCACACATATGTGAGAGGATCACGTGCTTACATGTGTGCGGAAGATCAGAACATTTGGTATTCCATTTTATCATTCTCCACCCTGTTCTCCTGAGACAGGCTCTCTCACTGCACCTGGAGCCAGGCTAGCAGCCAGAAGGTGGCAATATTCCTTTCTCTGACCTCAGCCCCATTGGGATTACAGGCATGAACCTGAACCACACACAGCCTTTTAAGTGGGTGCTGGGACTTGGAATTCAGGTCTTTATGATAGCATAGCAAACACCCTGACACACTAAGCCATCTCTAGAGGCCATGTAGGAAATCATATGTCTACCTGGTATTCAGCTAATGTAGGCTCGGGGTTTTCAGGAAGAGATGACCATTTTCTTGAAAGTCAACATTAATCAAAGTGTTTATTGGCAAACCATGCGCACCATCTGGCAATGAGTGCCCATCTAATCCTGAAGCAAAATGCGAGGACCTCAGGCTTCTGATGTACCCTATTTTTCTGAGTAGACAGAAAACACATTTCCTAAAACATGTCTAATGCTATCACATGACCTTGCGGAAACATACATTTTCTTAAAACAGTTACACCTTTGGGCTGGGTCTGTTTTCTCCCTCAGTGTCACTGCGCTGTGATACTACACAAAGCGTCATCACCTTAGCGACAGAGAGGGGTGACGAGGACCAGAAGTGACACTACTGCTTGGTCCATAGATCTAAGTTAAGATCCACACAACATCTACAATAATCCCCTTTCTACAGAGTATAAGACAAAAAATGTTTTTCTATTACTTTTATTGGTGATACTTTGTCTTGGAGCAAAGATTTATTATAAAATCTGTTTCTTCCTTCCTGACTTAAAGGGCTCAAAATATGAAATTCATCATCACAAAGAGGAAAGGTGGTTTAAAAGAAGAAATATTAATTTTAACAATCATTAGCATGTTTGACATGAACTCTTTTCTCCTGCATTCCTACATAAAGTGCAAAGCACCTGTCATTTCAGAACAATGAAGCCTGGCACATGAGATGAGGCTCCCGAGTGGGAGCGGGGCGTTTGCAGTACTAAAAGGAAGGAAGAAAGAGAGGCTTCTACAGCAAGAACAAAATCGAGAAAGCTACCATGAATTGTTATTTGTTGGAGTTTTGAAATTGCCATAGTCCTGGTTTTCTTCCACACTTTTAAATTTGAAGAAATAGGAGAACTGCATTGGTAGTCAGTCTTGTTTTTGCTATGATAATACTTAGCAGCATTCAGTATCACAAAGGAGTAGTTCGTGCCTCAGTGCCGCATTTTCAGAATTAGTATCAGCAAACGTGTCTTTGCTGAATATCATTGAAAAGAATCAACATGGGACTTTAAGACATGCACCCAAGACCTGAGCTCCAGCCTTGCAGAAAAAGTAATGAAGTTTCCCTAGAAGCTAGGCAATGAAAGGGCATCTTCTTGAAGTGAACAGACGCAGTGCAGGGTCTAAAGGGTATCTCTGGTTATAGAAACTCTCATGGTAAAGCTGGGATCTGCTCTCAGAGTAGGGAGGAGAGGACAGAGAGTGAGAGCCCTCTCAGGATGTAGGATGCCACCCCGCAAACAGCATCTGGGACTTCTGGACGGTCACACAGGGTGCTCTGGACTAAGTTTTGTGTTAGCATTTTGAAAGTCAATCACATTTTATTTATTATGTGTATGTGGTATATATACCCATGTGTATGCATGCGTATGTGTGCAGGTATGAGTGTGTGTGTTTGTGTGCAGGTCATGTGTGTTTGTCTATGTGGAAAACCCGTGTGGACAATCTTCTTTGACTCCTTGCTGCCTTATTCATTCAGGCAGCATCTCTCATCCAACATGAGAGCTCACCAACATGGCTAGTCAGGCTAGCTAGGTTAGGCAGCTGCTCCGTCTCTGCCTCCTGAGTACTGGAATTACAGAGGGTCCAGGATGGCCACCTAGCAATAGAATGAGTTCTAGGAACAGGAACTCTGATCCTTATGCTTGTGTGACAAACACTTTAACCATGGAACAATCTTCCCAGACAGAATTCAGCATATATACCAACAGAAACAAGCAACTACCTTTGATTCAGTGTTTACAACATTATCAATTTATTCTGTATCGCAGTTACTCAATTTATTCCATATCAACCCATCTATTTTTGGCAGTCTCCATGAAGAAATGCCCCGACACTTTAGTGCTAATTCAGGTGACTTGATGATCCCTTACTCCCCAGGGTCCCAACACACATGGTTTGCAACTAATTTCAGAATTTGACTAAGGATTGACATCATTCTCATCCCACTGTTATGTAAACTGAGAGTCACAGGGATTGGTGCTTGCCTTCTCTACCTCCACATTAACCATGGGGACCATGCCTGGCACGTATTAGCATTTTCCCACTTAGTGACTAAAGCAGGGCTCCAAGCTTCCGTAGTCAGTGATGGCAGGCGTATTTGGACCATATTGTCCTGCCCATACCTGTAAGTGAGGAACACTGGTCACCTGAGAAGCTACCTGATGAGTTTAACCAATAGTGACTGGAAGGTACCCAGGGACAAAGCCATGGCACGCTTCTGAATCCATGGTTGCACGATCTGGCAAACTCTGTAGTGTTGGACACTGATTTAAAAGGGCATTTTATAGGGACCCACTGCATAGAGTGTTATACGGCTCTGGAGGAGGATATCAGAGAAAGGAAGAGATGATGCACACTGGAAGGGGGTCCCTGAACAAATCAGAAAGCAATCTGGGGAGCTGAGGCAAATAAGAGCATGGACAATGAGAAGCTTCTTTTTTCTTTCCGTGAATTTTTTTCTTTTTCTTTACTCCACACAATACAATATTGCATAAAATCCCACATTGATGACACTATATACATGGTCATCAAAATGAGTAAGCTGGGATCAACATAATTTTAAAAATAACTCAAGTATTGAGAAATCATAATAAAATATACTCAACAATTATTCCTTCTCTCAGACATCCTATAAGAAGGAGTAACTTGAAATTCAAGCTACATGGATGCAATTGGAATTGACTAGCTTTAACTATTTAACTTTACTCTGCTAGGTATCAAAATTGTGTTTGAATTTTTCCCATCACAGGTAAGTCTCTATAAATCTTCTCAGATGATAGCTGCAAGAGAGGCATAAAAGAGCTAGTGCAGAATGGCCATGGATTCACTAAAGAAAAAGGTTCAGTTCAAGACCTGGAGTTCTGGCAAAAAAAGGTTATGGGATGCTATATTTAGCTTTTTGCCTGTCCTAGGAGACAGCTAGGCAGGAGAGTTCTGTGTCTTCAGAAAGAAGTTGTCATGTAGATGTTCTGGTGGGACACAGGCACATTTTGTAAAAGCAGATATGCAGAGGAATCTCTCTAAGTCCTTATTTCTATGTCATTAGCATTTAGCTTGTGTTTGTCTTGTTCTGTAAATACAAATGTTATAATAAAAGACTCAATGACGTATGTGGGCACTGGACTCTATGTTCCCTGGACAGGAGGTCCTCTGACCAGCATATCGTTGCTTCACACTGAGCAGGACCACAGATGATACCAGTTGTCTGAGAGGAAAATTAGACACAGCCCTGCAAGAAGATATTTTCAAGAAATACGCAGCATATTAGTGGAGAAAAATCAGGATTAGTACTATGTGCCCAAGTCCTGATCGAAAGGTATTTCCTACTTCAGGTGCATGATGAGTATTTGTTTGGATTAGTTAGTGCCTGGACCCTGTAGCCATCATTGGAGATGATGTAGGTCCCTAGATGCTCTGTTTAGAAAGTCACAAAAGGGGATTATTTGGTTTGTCATTTCCTAGTAAAAGTTGGTTTGTTTCCTGTCATGCACCAAAATTGTAATCACATGGTTCAAGACTGAACATAATGACATCATCCCCTCCATTTTCCAAGCCTGAAGTTACGTAATTCTCCTGAAGCGGATGTTCTTGGCCTTAAGAGTTGGCATTCACATCTGATGGGTTTGCATGTGAAAATACCTGCACCACTCCCAACCGGCTCCTCTATCCTGACAAGGCACAGCCTGGAAAAATGGACGCTTGCTCTTTGCTATTCCCCCGTGTCTTAAACTCAATAACGCATGTTAATGACCTTAGAAAACAACAGCTCGCACGAGCTCTGTAAGCTTTTAGAACCTGCTAGCATTGCCTGTTACTGAGGACATGGGGAAAGCTGGCTCTCAGTTTGTTCTAGATGAAGGAACTGCCAGAAGTCAGGACAACGCGAGAAAGCACAGATCAGCCTGGCCTTGGACAATGAAAGCTGGTGTGTGACTCTATAGTGTGTGTAGTATGTGACTTCCTGGAGATTAAGACTTTTTAAAAAAAATGGTCATTTTCAGTTCCTAGAAGAAATATCCCTCTGAGAGTAGAAACTGTTCTCCCAAATCTCTCTGATCCTTGTTGCCGAAACACACAGAAATCACAGTCAAGAGTGGAGAAACAGCTCAGTGGGTAGAATGCTAGCCGCACAAGCGTGAGGACCTCAGTTCATATCCTCGGCACCCACATACAATCCAGGCATGGTGGAACATGCTTACGACCACACCACTGCGTCAGGAGTTCAGGACACATACATGCAGATTCTGAGGCTTTGCTGGTCAGCCGGTGTAGCCAAATCCATGAGTTCAGGGTCTAGTGAGAGACCCTGTCTCAAAACTAAAAGGATGGAGAAGTGATTGAGGAGGACAGCCAATGTCAACTTTTGGGCTCCACACCCACCTGAACTGGTAAGAAGATCCAACAACACACAGAATGGTAAACCATGGTTAATTAAATTAACGGTTAATGAAATCACAAAACTAGATTTTCAATGTATCTTTTCCTGAGACTCCTGCACATAGCCCGACTATACTGATTTCTATGTAGAGTTTTTGGGTTTTGTTTCCTATAAATGAACCCCCTGTAAGGTTCTCTGAGTTTGAGGAGGTCAGGTTGGCTGCTCTCCAAGTTTGACCACATTGTCAATCACTTGAGTTTTTCTTTTTATCAGACTTATTTTTATTCATGTTGGGGGTGAGTGAGAGCAACCAGCACAACAGAACCCAGTCGGGGCCTCAAATTCAGGCTTTTTATTGGAGGTCTTGGTGTCAAGGTCATGGCCAAATGGTCTCACAGCTATTGCTATTGATGGAAGTGTTAAGAAGTGCACAGGAGTTTGGGGGGTTTTCCTGATAATTACGTAGAATATTTGAAGACTTGTAATCACAGAGTTTACCACGTCTAAGCTAAAGGCTTGGAAGGGACCATTGCCCGTGCACCCATGCAGCATAGATGAATTAAATAGCTGTGGTGTGTGTGTTGTTTTTCAAAGTCTTCAACTAAAGCAAGCTACTAAGAAGCCACATGAAAACCAATATTTCAGGAAGAAATGCATGTATCTGCCCCCCACCCCCCCGCATATCTCTAATGTGCAACCATGTTCTTCCTTGTCAAATGTGAAGCAGAATTCCTGCCACAAAGCTAGGCATCTCAGCCTCTCCAGCAGGGGGTCAAGCAGCTAAGGCTCCATCACATATCAGCATATAAGACAGCTCAGGTTTTAGAGTCTGAAAGTCCTCATATCCAGCTACAGGAATGGAAACTTCCAGGGCTAGATTACGCAGATAGACACATCACAGAAATGAGCTATCTGCCAATCTTGAAGGATATACAAAGCTCAGTATTTGGACTATGGGTTTATTTGTAAAACCTTTGAGATTTTAAGCATAGATTAAGAAAAGTCTTCAATCTATGGTTTTCCAAGGTAGAGTTGTTTTTGTAACTTACCATATTTTACCTGAAAAGGGCAAAGTCTAAACACAGGAAAACCTATGTGATGAGGAAGGAAATTACTAATGAGATGAAGAGGGCAAAGGATACAAGGGAGGAGAGAAGGGGAATCGGAAGGGCAGCTGGCCGACTGACCTTGTAGTATTCATACAGAGAGGTAGAATAAAAGAATACTTAGATGATGCATTTGTGATGGAACCTGCAACAAAGTTCAATTAAAATTAATCAAGTCAGGCACCTCTTTAATCCCAGCACTTGGGCAGGGGCAGGAGCAGATCTCTGTGAGTTCCAACCCACCTAGCGCTGCTTATTGAAACCATGTCCCCCAAAATTGTATTTAATTTTTGTCAATAGTGTTAAAATTTGTTGGTCTTTTCTTAGTAGTAGAGTGCGTGTGTGTGTGTGTTTATGTATGTTTGTGCAAGTGTTGGTGCGCATATGAACCAGAGGTGACTCTCCTCAGTCGCCCCATACATTATTGATTGAGACTGGCTCTCTCACTCAACCTGCAGCTTGCCAGTTAGGTTGACTGTCAGCCAGGGAGTCCTAGGCATCTGCCTGACTCCACTATCCAGCATGGAGGTTACATACTGCGACACATGACATTCTCCAGGGATGCTGGCATCTGAAGTTAGGTCCTCATCTCATATAGCACTTTACTGACTGAGCATCGCCCCTGTCCCCATATGTAATTTTTATAAAGCTGTAAAATGAGAATAACCAAGAAAGCCATTGGGCCTAATCACTACCACTCAGCAGAAAGGACACTGTTCATAATTATAGATAAGAAGCGAGGTGGGAATGACATTGCCACAGAGCTATTAAAACATAGGATACAGGAGCATACGTCCAGCACTTTAGATAATTCACTTATTACTAATGAAGCGATTGACGTGGGGAGGAAACAAAGAACATAATGG
This sequence comes from Arvicola amphibius, assembly GCF_903992535.2. Classification (NCBI taxonomy): domain Eukaryota; kingdom Metazoa; phylum Chordata; class Mammalia; order Rodentia; family Cricetidae; genus Arvicola; species Arvicola amphibius. The sequence continues at coordinate 177,912,434 of NC_052049.1, forward strand.
GATTCTCCATGACGACAAGGGAAGCAATTTGAATGTAAAAGTACTGAAGAATTTTAAGCTCCTTTACAGAGATGACTACTCAAAAGCCTTTATTGGAATCCTAAATTAAAATATTTGGATCTGCATAAAATGTGGGAGAAATCTGAATCCTCGCAATTCACAAACATGGATGTGGCCGATCTTAAGTATCTGAAATCCTGTGTCATCTAAAACGGTCCTCAGGGCCTGGCATGTCCTGGCTTCTTTGGTGTGAATGGGTCACCCACAGTTGGCATGGGTCCCTGAGTTCTGACTCCTCTCACTGAGAGACTTGGGCATGCCTGCTGATATGAGGGCCAGCTCACACTAAGATTTCTCTGAACATCAGAGCCTCAGCGGGACAAGAAGAAAGAGGGCCGGTCACCAGAGGAGTTCACCTACTTCAGTGTCCCCCGAGGGCCACTGAGCTCCCAAGGCACCAAACTCAAGATTTCTTTGCAGAACTAAGAACAGATGTGTGCAGGGCCACTGTGACCTCCATCCACAAGTCCACTCATGATGCCGTGTCTACAAAAGATTTTAAAAAAATACCCTCATTCAAACAAAACATACTTTATAAGCTCCTTTCTCTTTATGACCGACCAGGTGAACAGGTGTGTTTTGCTTCTCAGTTTTTTGTCTTAAAGGGAAACTAGCTGGAAAATTAGGAAGCTTCCTCTAATAAGGTATAATAATACAACATTTGTGTGTGTGTGTGTGTGTGTGTGTGCACATACACACAGTCTCTCTCTCTCTCTCTCTCTCTCTCTCACACACACACACACACACACACACACACACACACACACACACATACACACACCTATTCAAAGAGTGTAAAGAAAAACTTCTGATGTCGGGTCTTGCTCTGGCACTCTTTGCCTGATCCCTTTGAGAAAGGCTCACTCAAGAAACCTGATGCTAGTCTGGTGGTTAGCAAGCTGCATTGATCTTCCTGCCTTTGCCTTCCCCCTGCAGCAAACAGCTCTGGGGATGCAGGCACACTACAGCTGCAGCCCTGCTGGGTTGTTTATCAGTAGCTGCTGAAGGTCTGCAGTCCCATCCTCAAGCTTGTACTGCAATTGCTCTTACCCAGGGAGCCACCTTCCAAGCCCCTTATTTTTTTTTTAAGTCAGCACATAAAAATCAGGAGTAACTTTATTCTGTTTGTTCTTGTCATTCTCACCATAAACACTTGAATATTTTCTGGCATATCTCTGGTAGATATTGAAAGGTAATTACATGGCTGGCCTTTTCTTGAAATAACACCAGAGTAGAATTTAAGTAAGTTGTTGAAACCATGTTTATCACCCTTGCCTAGATAGCCTTTGGACATTTTGATATAGCCCTTCTTTTTCTGATATACATCCATATACACTCACACCTTGGATCTAAATAAAGGATGTGGCAAATGCTATATTTATAAGCACGGGACACCTTCAGTTTTCCGTGAACACAGGTTTTTAGACTTATAGCTTCCTTTTCTAAAAACATGTACCTTGGTATTTAAGACACCATCTCACTCAACAAGGTTGGAAACAAAGAGACATTTGACAAGGAAAAATGAGTAAGGACATCTTAGGGAGGGACATCATCAGCCCCTTGAGAGTGCAATTTATATTTTCCTTTGCTGGACTTCTCTTGAAATGGCAACAAGGCATTGCACGTGATTTCCTCTACATTTTCACCCTCTGCCTCTCCACAGGAAGCTGAAGGCGGAGCTAACCACAAAGGGAGCCCAACTCCCAACACTCCTGGCAAACTTATCTGCTGTTGGTTCAGAAGGAATTTCAAAATGACTTAGGCTATTCTCAAATAAGTATCCCATACTAATTGGCTATTTGGCTGTTGGACTGAGCTTTGAGACACTAGGTAGGGCTGGCTGGCCTGGAACTCACTACAGGCCTCAAACTCATGTCTATGAATGACAGAATAAGCCACCACAGCCAGCCAGAAGTCATTTTTTTTTTTTTTTTTTTTTTTTTTTTTTTTTTTTTTTTTTTTTGGTTTTTCGAGACAGGGTTTCTCTGCAGCTTTTTTAGAGCCTGTCCTGGAACTAGCTCTTGTAGACCAGGCTGGCCTCGAACTCACAGAGATCCACCTGCCTCTGCCTCCCGAGTGCTGGGATTAAAGGCGTGCGCCACCACCGCCCGGCCAGAAGTCATTTTTTACAGCAAAGACCACTCGTGATTTTGTGGTTCTGAAACAGGTAATAGAGTACCGACCTTCAGTAATGGCTTGTTAAGCTACTGAATGAATTAATAGATAAAGTTATCTATGAGATTATGATGTTTAACCATAGAGTGAATCATTGCCATTTTATTTCCAAACCAATTGTCACCCATTATCATTAAATCTACCAAAATCACATCGGTAAATACGCCTAGCTTTATTTTGTGCAATTTGATACTTGACATAGAAATAAAGTTAACTATCAACAAAACAGGACTGGGCTGAAGGCATGGCTCAGTGGGTAAGGTGCTGGGCTTGCAAGCCCAAGATCCCGTGTAAATAGTCTAGGTGTGATGGGCACACAGATAAACACACCCCTCCCCCCAAAACAAAGAAAATAAAGAAACTGAAATGAGGCAAAGAGGGTTAATGAGCTAAAGTGAAACCTAAGTGTCAGTAATCAAATGTTCAAGGAAAGACATTTTGTTAATAGAAAGTAATGTTTTAAATAATTGTTAAAGAAAAATGAAAGGAAAATGCCTTATACACAAACTGAGTTATTTAATCAAATGCCAAAAGAGTCTTCACACTTATTAAATAATCATGTAAATTAAGATTAAGTACGTTTTTGTGCTTGGAATAAATATCCAAACCGGAACAGTGCAAGCACACTGAAGACAGAGTCAGGAAGAGGGGCAAGTGTGATGGACCAATGGCCTGACTGTTCTTCAGGTGACTTCCTTCTATAAGACACAGATGTAAGGATTGCAGAGACATACAGGTTTCCACAGGAGCCCATAGTGGCTGATTTAGAAGGAGAGACATGTGGCACCTGTAACCACTCAAAGCTAAGGACTTTGGCGGGGCTAGACATCACAGACACAAGAACACAGCTCTAGGGGTCTCCTCAAGTTGCTTTAGTTCTATGAAGATGAGTTGGGCTGATTAAACACCTCATCCTTGGCAGAAGCACTTCTGACTAGAGGATGAGCCTATGGCTTGTGGAGTCACCTCACATCTCCTATGAAACAGAATGGGATCTCAGACATTTAATGTGATATTTTCTCTCCAAATAAGATAGATATCACATACATTAGCTTATGATAACCAAAAATGTACTAGCTGTTGCTTCATGGGAACAGCATGTGGAAGTGTGTCTAAGTGTGTATGTTGAGTCTGTAGAGGTTTACAGACAACCATGAGTAAGATTCTTGCCTGGAACTTGTCATTTGCTATAGTATTTTTTTTTTAATTTTAAAATCAAATTTTTGGAGCCAGTGGGTCAAGGAGCTTGTGGCTAAGTCTGAAAATCTGGAAGGAGAGAATGAAGTCTGCTAGTCCTCGGACCAGGACCACATGCATCATGGTGCACAGGGCATGAGCACACACATGCACATGCAAATAAGTATGTACATTTTAATGTAAGTCCTCATAATCAGACCTGAAAGAATGACTATCTCTTTGTCAAAGTGGATACAGATGCTATCAGAGACAAAAGACCTTAGGTTCTCCAGTCCCTCATTCATAGTCTGTTAGCCACTACAGGAAAATCCTTTCTCACTAGCAATGTGTGGAATGCACCCATAGGAATGCTGCTCCCTGTCCCTGCCCTTATCCCAAGGATAAAAACCACCAGGTGCAAGGCCAAAGACGTGGTATCCCTAAGACAAACTTGCCAACTGATCTGTATCTTACACGAGGAAGACACCAACTTTATGACTTATGGAAGAATCCCAGAACCACTCCCTCAACCTGCTGAAAGCAGCGTGGAATGCTTCTACGTATGCATGCAAATGAGAGGCTAAAAAGAAAAGCTATGGAGGATGGAAGTGGGGGATTGTGCAATGGGACACATGTGACATGAAGTAGACAGCAACGAGGGGAAGATGGAGGTGTACAAAGGAGGGGCGTCTGGTAGACAGGGGATGGATGAAAATTAATGAAAACATATTTTGTTTGAAAATGCCACAATGAAACTTAATACTGTGTATGGCGGTGAAATGATTTAAAATAGATTAATAAATAAAGTTTTGTCTGACACAGGCAGGCCAGCCTCTCTCTGAAGTGTTGGCCTATGGACCTCTCGCTTTTTCCATTACTCTTCCTCTAGAGCAGTAGTTTCCATCATGTGGGTTATGACCCCTTTGGGGTCAAAGGACACTTTCACAAGGGTTGCCTGAGACCATCAGAAAACACAGGTATTTACATTAAGATTCTAACAGTAGCGGAATTACAGTAGCAACAAAAGGCATTTGAGGACCTCTGGTCTAGGAAAAAAGCTTCCATTTAAGCTTTTGCCTAAGAGCTTCTTCTATATCAGATTTCTTTCTATTATTAATGGGTTAGAAGTCCCTTTTAGTCCTATATCAATGGCTACATGTTTTTTTTTTTTTTTTAAAGGAAGGTTTAGTGGCACATATATCCTGGAAGCAGAAGCAGGCAGGGAGATCAAGACATGTTTGAAATACCGGCTGAGTCCAGTATCAACCAAGGTACAAAGCAAACTCTCTCTCAAAACCAACGGTGTTGGTCACTGAGACGAGGTCAGCTGTTAAAGGTGGGAGTCACAGGAACCTGGCAACCTGTATTTGACGTCCAGAACTCACATAAAGGTGTAAGGAAACAACTGTCTCCAGAAAGTTCTCTCTGGTCTCTACACATCTGCCTTGGCACACCACTGCCCACAACATACATCCTATTTTCCCTTTAAAAAAAAAGAGCAATGGTCCTGAGTCACAGAGTGTGCAGAGGTGACGTAAAAACTAAGCCCCCTTCTTCCCTACCCATGGACCAACTTTTTCTCATGAAACAGCTTTTCCCCCAACTGCTTTTGTGTGTACGGAGACAGACAGGGAGAAGCTAAGCTAAACTCTAGTGTTCTGGGTTGGGTTGGCCCGCTCAGCTTCCTCTTTACAAAGCATCCTAGAAGGATGTGCAGACTCACTGGCCTCCACCAGCTTGGCTGTCCTTTCTGTGTCTCACTGTCAGAAACGTCTCAAGAATTTGGATACTGAGAAGTGTCACTTAAATTAGGCAACACACACACACACACACACACACACACACACACACAGCAGCTGGGTTAAGTCACTTAAGTCCTAGCATTCAAGTGACACTCCTTTGCTGCCCCTCCTCAAATGCCAGATCAGGCCACATGAAGGCCTGGAGCTGCTTCCGCTCAGAGAACAGTGCAGCAGCTGCTGGGGGTTGGCTGGGGAGTCTCAGTTCTACTCCTGGCCTCCTGCCTCCTCCAGGCACTCTGGGGCACGTGACCAAGGAAGCAGCTGAGCTCCCACCTTCAAGAGGAAATGCAACAGCCTTGTCCCCCACCCCAGGCCACCTGCTCCGGCAGGCACTGACCAACCAGCAGCAGCCTGCTCCCCTTTCATGGGTCCGGCAGCTGCTGGTTCACTCAGAGACAGGCCTGGGCCCTTCACAGCGAGGACAGAGCTGGGCATGGGAGGTCATCTTGAATGCTTGGGCCAAACATCTGTGGATTTGAATTGTGGGGAGTCAGAACAATGTGTCCAAGTGGCAGGGCTCCTGTCAGATTCCAAACACTGCGTTCAGTATGCCCTGCAGACTTTCTATAACATACTATACTCTTTTACCGAGCAGATATTTTCGGTTTTGGTTGTGTGCTGGCATGAAAATGTGCCACAAACATAGGGGACTGTTCAAGTCACCTTTAGGTTCACCGATTGATTTTTTTAAAAGAAGACCCCTCTAGTATACAGCAAATCACACATCACACACACACACACACACACACACACACACACACACAAGACTGGAGAAATAGCTCAGTTGGCAAAAATGCTTGCCTTGCAATGGTGGGGACCTGAATTCATCTCTGGCAGCCATGTAAAAAGGTAGGCATGGCAACACATTCTCGTAATCCTACTGCTGGGTAGGTAAAGACATGCAGATGTTTCATGCTAGCTGCTCAGTCAGTATAGACTAGTCAGTGACTTCTCGGTCAGTGAGAAATACTGTTTAAACAAAACAGGCTGGCAGTTTCCTAGTCAGGACACCCAAGGTTTGTCTCTGGCCTTCACACACACACCGCATACATGTGCATATGCACAGACAGGAACACGTGCACACACAGACAAAATGAAACAAACACAGGACATCTGGTGCCTTTGTGCAGTCCAAGACTCAGAGCATGACGTCCTGAGTACCCCAGGACACTGAGGCAGCCTCAAGTGTCAATCACAACCACTTCCCAGGGCTCCCGTAGAGTCTGAACCTTGCAAAACAGAAGTAGACAGCCTACCCTGCCCAAAGGCTGTGCAGTGGGCTTCCCAATTCTTGGAACCGTGGCTCCAGTGCCTTTACCCTTCCTTACTCTGGTCTGTACAATGAAGAGACACGCCTGATTTCAGACAGTGGCCATCCTCTGCTTGCTCTGAAACCACACCCTGAGAGTCATTCACCATGACTATGCTTGGTGCTGTTAAAAATACATCTAGAACAGAGAGAGGCAAAATGCCGATACTTTTGCGTCCATATGGATACTCAGAATAGATGATTCTATTTTGTGTATGTATTGATGTTTTCCACAATAAAAGGTTTGATGTCTAAAATTTAATCTTTGGCATTAAATTCTAGGCAGATGCATACACTATGCTCATTTGTGAGCCAGGTGGGAGGCTCTGATCTGCAGGCAGTGGGTATGTCCAGAGGAAGTGTGAGGAGCATGGAGACCTCTCATAGATGGGTGACCTGGAAGCCTGCTGGACTCCAGTCAATGCTTTCCTCCCTGGTAACCCTGTAAAGCAAGAGCTTTTAAACATGAACTTGAAATATGCTTGGGCTCAGATGTCACAGAATGCCTGGAGTTGGTTTTCACCTTTCTGGTGGAGTTCAGGTCATACACACAAAGGTCTCCTTCTAGGACAAGTGCTACTAAATATGAGCCTGTGTGTGTTCTCATTTGTGTGTCCATATGTGTGCCTGTGTGCATATGTGTGTTTGTGCGTGTGCATGTGAGTGGATATATATGTGACTATGTATCGGTGCATGTTTATACATGTGTGAGCATATATGAAGATCAGAGGTTAACCTTGAGTTTCATTCTTCAGGTGTTGTTCACTTTGTTTTTTTGAGATGAGGTCACTAATTGGTGCTTGCCAATCAGGCTAGGTGGGTTGGCCCGTGAATCCCAATGACATGACTGCCTCTTCCTGCCCAATGCTGGGATTCCAAATGTGTACCACCACGCTCCCCTTTTCTTTGCTTGGTTCTGGAGGGTCGAATGCCTAGCCTCACGTTTGCACAGCCATACCACCTTCCTGATCCTCTCCAATGCCAAGTCAACTAATTTCAAGCCTCCTTTTCCTTTGTTGCCAACTTGATGGGATTTAGAATCACCTAGGAGACACACCTCTGTGAGGGGCTTTCCACAAAGGTTTGAGTGAGTGGAGAAGACCCATCCTCAATGTTAGAGGGTCTGTCCCATGGACTGGAGTCTTGCCTTAAATCAAAGGCAGGAAATGATGCTGAGCATGGCACCCATCTCTCTCTGCTTCCTGACTACAGATGTACCGAAGTCAGTTGCTTCCTGCTCCTGCCACTGTGTCTCCCCTGTCAGATGGGATATACCCGCGACAGTGGGCCAAACTGAATCTTTTCTGCCTTAAGTTGCTATTGTCACAGCAATGAGAAAAATCACTAATCCAGTAGTAAGTACCAAAGACTGGGAATCCACAGTCAGGAAACCATTTTAGCTCCATGTCCTCCTGTGAGTCTGGAAGAGGCCATTTTCTTTGTCTTAACTCTGCAGCTTTCCCTCGGCTCTTTCCGGTTTGCTCTCCTCTCAGCCCCTTGACTGTGCTTATCTCCAGAATGCTACTTGGTAAACAAATAGACACACCCTTCCAAAGACTCAGTAGTACCTATAAACCCCAGGAATTGTACACTATCTACAGGGACCCAAAAGGAATGCCCAATGTTCCTGTTTGCAGATTGTTAACTTCTGGTTATCTGCTCTCAAACGTCACGTGTGTAATTCCAAACAAACAAGCAAACACATACAAAATGTGTTTCCTTTCATGGCATGAATTCTCATCCACACGTGCAAAGTTATTCTTGTTGTTTATTTGTTTGTTTTTGTTTTGTTTGTTTCATCTTAACATTCATAGGGTATTTCATCCTCTAACTACAAGTTTAAACCCTGCTCTTTTAGGTGTCTCGAGAATTACACCCCCAATAACAAACCACCAGCAGCAAATACTCTGTACAAAGCATAACAGGAACCTAAAGTTGGAAGGAAGAATAGTGGTGTATGAGTTAGTAGCTGTGGGGGCGTGTGTTAGTTAGCTTTATCACTGAGGTCAGAGGATCCCATACAAACAGCCCTTACACAAGAAAGTATTTCAGCTCCCGGTTTTGGAGAGCTCTGATCTTCCCAGCAGAGAGACTGTGCCAACCCTGTGTGGCTCACTACATGCTTGCCCAGGAAGCAGAGAGAAGAGCAGGTCAGCTGTCAGCTAGCTTGTTCATTTTTACTTTTCTATTCAACTTGATTGCCCCAGTGTATGAGATGTTACTACCTCCATTCAGGATAACCTTTGTCCCTCAGTTAGCCTTTTCTAATAAATGTTCTTAAAGACACTACCAAAGGGCTTTCTCAATCTCCCCGGTGATTCCAAACCAAGTTAACCTTTAAGCAGAACCAAGACTACTCCAATGCAGTTGTTCTCAGCCTTCCTAATGTGGTGACCCTTTAACACAGTTCGTCATAAAACTATTTTCTTTGCTACTTTGTAACTGTAATTTCCCTCATGCTATGAGTCATACTGTAAATATTTCTGGAGCTAGCAGTTTGCAGAAGGGGTCATGACCCACAGGTTGAGAACCACTGCTCTAAATGATCATTGGCTTATAGAATTATCACATTTATTTTATTTTATTCTCTCTAGAACTTTAACTTTCCATTCTGCATGAGTCCGCCCAAACAGAGGTCAGACAAGTTCAAAAGCACCCTTTCTCCTGAGAGACATGTGTTATCAGCAGGAAGAAACAGGGTAAAAAAAAATATAGAGTTGGATACTGTTGATTTTCTTTAAATTTATAATAGATCACTAGAAATTAATGTACTCTTCTTTCTTTCCTCTGTTCTGTATGCATTTCCAAGTTCCAGTTTCCATGAAAAATGTGCACAGAACCACTCTAGAATTCCCCAGGAAAAATGGCATAAGTAACTCAGATGTTATGTTCCTGGGTGCTGAGCAGAAAGAACTTCACAGTACTGTTGCTAAGGACTGGAGTCTCTCTCCACCCGTGTGTTTCCCACTCACCTCCACTCTTCTCTTTGTGGCTCCCCCTAGGGGTGCTGAAGCTTTAGCACCTAAGTTAGTCATTTTGCTCATCAACTCATCAGTGACCGATGTCATGAACATGGCAAAGAATTCACAGGAAAATGTGCTGGAGGCAGCATTTGATGCTTTGCAAGGCCAAGAAGATTTGTATGGAGGTGAGGAGGACCTGGCTTTAACTGTCTGGGTAGTCCGTGTGTAGTGAGGAGCAGATAGGCTGCATTCCTGCCGCCCAGCTCCCACATGGCTAGCTTTACATCCGAAATAACAACACACAAACTGCATTCATTTAAACACTGCCTGGCCCATTAGTTCTAGCCTCTTACTCACATCTTGATTAACCCATATCTAATAATCTGTGTAGCACCATGAAGTGGTGCCTTACCAGGAAGATTCTAGCGTACGTCCATCAGTATTTATGTAGACAGTCCCCAGTAATATCGGGAGCAATGAAAAGAGGTTGTGAAATCCGCTCCTAGTGGGTGATCCACAAATTGGAAGGGACACACTTTCTTTAAGAAATTTGTGCCTGGTGGTGGTGGCGCACAGCTTTAATCCCAGCGCTTGGAGGCAGAGGCAGGCAGAGCTATCTCAGTGAATCTGAGGCCAAGGCCAGCTTGGTCTACAAAGTGAGTTCTAGGACAGCCAAGATTGTTACACAGAGAAACCCTGTCTCAAAAAGCAGAAGAAAGAAAGAAAGCAAGAAAGCAAGAAAGCAAGCAAGCAAGAAAGAAAGAAAGCAAGCAAGCAAGCAAGCAAGCAAGCAAGAAAGAAAGAAAGCAAGAAAGCAAGAAAGAAAGAAAGAAAGAAAGAAAATTTGCCCTCGGGAGTTGGAGAGATGACTCAGTGGTTAAGAGCACTGGGTTTGAGTCTCTACACCCAAATGACAGCTCACAACTCTCTGTAACTCCAGTTCCAGAGACTTATAATGTCCTCTTCTAGCCGCCCCAGGCACTAGGTACACACATGAACACATACATACATGCAGGCAAAATACTTATACACATAAAACAAAAATTAGTCTTTCTAAAAGAAAAAAAGAAATTAGCAATCAGCTTAAAACAATCACACAACTTTTCCCAGTGCTAATTTTGTTCTTCAATAAGTACTGTAGAAAAGAATTTTAAATAAATCCTTATTCTGGTCTACAAGAGCTAGCTCCAGGACAGGCTCTAGAAACTACAGGGAAACCCTGTCTCGAAAAACAAAAACAAAACAAAACAAAACAAAAAAAAAAACAAAATAAATCCTTATTATACAGTTTCTAGCATTCAAGGGAAACAGACTAATTCACGGTTCAAAAAAATAAATGAACAAACAAATAAATAAACAGAATCTCTCTTACATCTAACAGCACGAACAGTTATACAGATCCTTAGTTGGGGCTTAGTAATTCTCTTTTGGACTCTCACCAGGAAGTAGAATTTGAAATGGTGTGACTTGTTATCACACACCGAAGAGTGAGTGACAACCATCTTCCCTCCCCCCACTGCCCCATACCTGCGTTCAAGCATGAATCTCCTGCCCTAATCCTTTCTTTAGAGATGGCATGGCTACCGTGTAGGGAGGGCAAAGTCTGCATGCAATGTCTGAGATGGATTGAAAGAGAAAAAAGAAGGTCAAAGTTGACATTCAAACTGAGGATCTGTGGAAGAGAATCAGTCAGAACTCAGGCCGCTGGCTTCCAAAGAGACTACGCCAGCAGCAAAGTGCAGCCAAGAGCTGGAGGTCCTCTAGTGACCCGCCACCTGTTACAGACGTCACCATGCTTCTTTTTCAGAGGTGTGAATTGACTAGTGTCCTGCGCCCCCCGGATAAATGAAAACAGTCATGTCAGAGCAAGCGTGTCACAGAGTCTTTGTTCGTTTAGGAGCAGTGCATCATGGTCGCCTCTGAAAAGGCTGTGTTTAGGGCAGTAGGTCCAGAGCCCGAGTCCGAGAGAATGAAGCCAAGGAGGCCTGTCCTGGCAGGAACCCTGCTCTGCCCCTGGCAATGAGTCCCATGCCTCCCTGTGCCAGCAGATGGAGCAATGCACACCTGTCATGAAGCAATCTTGTTTTATTACAAGATCTTACCCGAGTGAGTCCCTATGTACACAGGTGTCCTTGTGCCCCCCAGGACATCCTGACTGAGCTGCCCCTGGAGAGTACAGGCTCTGGGGGAAAGCACGGAACCTCTTTGCCAGGTAGAACTGTATACCCCCTCCATCTCCAGCCTCCGGTTTTCCCTTCTCTATAATAAATCCACCCCACTGTTTGTGACAGGTGGCTGCTCTGAAGCTGTGCCAACCCACAGAGTGACTCAGGAGTCACCTCCCTACCAAAAGCCCTGGCTGTCCCTGGGCTCACCCCAATGCTCCTGGGTTCACCCCAATGCTCCTACCAGGCTTCATGTCTCCACTTTACCTCAGAGACAGGATCCCAGAGTCATTAGTCAGGTTAGAGGCTTCCCAAGGCACAGAAATCAGGCTTTCTTATGTCTGGGTACCAAAGACCTAGAAAATAATTTGGACTCTAGTAGGAAGTTGATGTTTCTAAAATTAAGGCTTTACATTTGTTTATATATTGGCTATTCGTATTTTTTACTATCATACTCTAAGATGGATTTTGAAGACATAAACTAATCGAAGCTTATTACTGTGACTGAAGAACAGACTCGGAATCATGAAATATCTTTCAGGCATACGTGGACCAACTCACACAAGAAATCCTTTACTGGCACAAGAGGACATCATTCAGGTGATGGCTTAAACCCAATTTTCCCCAAATAAGTCCTAAGTCTCGTCAATAAATAGTAATTGAGTGACTAGGTGTGATTTTTGTCTTCAGAGACTGGCGTTGGCTCGGTGAGAAAGTTACAGTTCTGATCAGCACTAATACTGACTTCCGAGCAGCCGAGTTCTACTCTGTAAACTGTGAAAGACCCGAGGGGACCCTGAGCAAACCCGTGTGTGGGTCACTGTGCTTCAGTTAGGTATGGCCTGTGACAAGTCATGCAGATTGGCTGTTACCTGGTTGTTTCTTAATGTTCACCCCCTCATTTCTTTTTCTATCTCTCACTTTTTTTTAAAGAGAGGGTTTCATATATCCTACAACAGCCTTAAAGCTGAAGGTGAGGTTGACCTTGAACTTCAGCTCCTCTTACCTCCACCTCACAAGTTCAGGGGTTGCCATGTCCTGTGTACAGGGTGCTCGGGATAGAGTGGGCTTCCTTCATGCCATCAACTGAGCACCATCCCCAGCTGGGTATTTACAATGAAATACATAGAACCCACAGATGGATGCAGAGTGGGTCTGACCACAGAATGAGAGTTAGAGTATGTTCCCTGGGCTAAGGCTGTGAGTCATAAGATTTGGATTCACATACGTGTGTGCATGTGCGTGCATGCACCGAGATTCCAAATGAAAGATAGGTTTTTTTAAATGGCTGTGTCCAGAAAGGGTTTCTGCTGTCGATCTCAGTGTGTTTCCTTTCTGTGCGAGATGAAGCCAAAATGATGGAAGATATATATGCACATTGTCTGTTGATTTCCAGAGTTATCAAGAGAAAATGCAAGCTACGTTGGGGTTCCCGCCGTGAAATCCAAACACTATTGTGAGATTCAAAGGCCTTATCATTAAACTATGAGGCTTGATGCTGCTGATGAAGGCAGAGCATCTTAGTTAAAACAAACAGATGATTATCTTGGACAGCAGCATAAACAAGACCCTAATTCATGAAGCTGCTAATTGCTCTTCACAGCTGCAGAAGACTGGCTGCCGATTCTCTCAGCATGTACGCTGCGACCACCATTTGCAGAGCCCTGAAAGCCAGCACAGCACACATCGGCCACACACTAGAGCCACGGTCAAGGGCTGGCTCAAAACAGACTACAGCTGGAAGGATCTCTGCCTTTCTAGATAGATATGTGCTTACCTCGATGGAAGTCTTAGCATTCAGCTCAACTAAATCACTTCTGTCCATCACCAGACTCACTGATGTGCTCTCAGGAAAAGGAACTTGGGCCCATTCTTCTTACACGAGAGAAAAGGATGCCGTATGTATATTTGTGACAAAATGAACCACAAAAATCAATGTTTCCATGGTGGGATCACAACTACCATAGCTGGTCATATTGGATTCACCTTCAACACAGAAGCACTTACACATCCCATAAAAATAACAGCTATTGTGGCTTCATTTATATTTCATGTGCCAAGTGCACAAAGGATCGTTTTATATATGATGATTTTAGTGCTTGGTGCAACTTATTTATACATAATAAAGAAGGGGAAATGGATAAAGAGGAAGAATAAAAAGAAAGTAATAATAACAACCACAGGAGGGATGAGCGGATGACTCAGTGGGCAAAGGTGCTGGCTGCAAGCCTCATGACTCGAGGTCCTTCGCTAGGAACCACATGGGGGAAGGACAGAACTGACCCCTGAGAATTGTCCCCTGACCTCCTCATCAGTCCTTGCATGCATAGGTTATGCCAGGCACAAGCCAATTAATTTGTTAATGAGTGAATGAATGAATGAATAAATGAATGAATGAATGAATGCAATTTAAGACAAAGAAAAGGGTGGGAAGGAAAGAAATGTGTAGAGAGGAATGGATGGAGAAATTGGAAAGAAGGGAGAAGGAAGAGAGGGAGGTGACGCATGGATGGAGGTAGGGAAGGGAGAGAAAAGGAAGGAAGGCATGAGATTAAAAAGGACGTGTCCTTGTCCAAGGTCAAATGAAACTGGAATCATCCAGTTTCATTAGCAAGGTCTGGAAACCCACACTCTGCCCCTTGCTTTCCACCACGTCCTTCCACGTACACACTTGGGTTGCATTTACTCAAAATGAGTGCAACAGCCACACACAGAACCATCATTACGTATTGCAGAAAGAGAAAGCCTTATCACAATGCATCTTAACCGGTGCCATTTCTGCAGCCCAAAGAAGCATGCGATTGCTTTCCACGAGCGAGGCTCTCTACCACACACCCCTGAAACACACGTCTATGTCTCCTGTAGTGGGGATAACAATAAGAAGCCTCCAGTCACAGACACCGGCAACTATCAAATGCACGTAGCTCCTCTAGGCTAAAACACAACCATGTTAAGGGAAAGATTTTCTAAGGTTGGCCACATCTTACCTTGACCATTGAGCTTGGCGATTTCTTTGAAGAGTTAGACCTCAGTCCATAGCCATCCCCAAGGACTGGGTTGACCGGAGCTGCGTCTGAAGAACAGGCTTCTGTGGGGCTGTAAGAGAAACTGCTGGTTTGCTTCGAGCCTAAAGAAAACTCTGACACTAACATCTGGAGAGCCGCCTTATTTCCTCCTAGCTGTTCTACCAGACATGTCAGAGAAAGAGTGAAGAGCAGACCCTCTTGTCCTGTGCCTTCAGGTCCCGCCTGATCACTGGATGTAATTGGAAGAAGCAGCCTCACCAGGTCCCTTGCCAAGCTTCCTCTAGGATGTACTTTTTTACTCTGGTGTGGGTAATCTGCTGTGGCTGGCCGAGAGTAGCCTGCTGGTTACACAAAGCCAGAACATCCTAGGACATCCTGGAGCACCTGTTCCTCCACTGTGGAGCCCCCTTGGTACTGCGTGTTTTCTTCTGCAACAGCTGTAGCTGTGGCCACACATGTGGTTGCATAGGCAGACCCACTTTGTCCAACAGCTTCCTGTGTGACAGGTTCCAACAGGAAAACTCTGCCCAGGGCCTCAGCAAGATCAGCTCTGGACAAGGGCTGCTAGACACCAGCCATCAGATCTAACGGACTGTGCAGGAACTGGATGGGAGCATTATCAAGGAGACAAGCTTGTATCATAGGAGAAAAATGCAGAGAAAGCAAACTTCAAACCAGAGAAAGTGTGTTTTCTTTCAGTTTCAAACCTCAAGTGAGACATTTAGGACTGGAAGCCTAACTCTGTCTCTGACTCAGTCGTTGCCCTCTGTGCCTCAGTTTCCTCATCTGAAAATGGGAACCATGAGTTCCTCACCTGGTTAGCTTTGAGTGTGGCTTAGCCACTAGCTGTCTTTCACAAAGAAAATTGCATGTGTCCACTCAGCAGTTGCGTGTCCCCATCCCAGAGTTACAGCTTTGGGTACAGTGGACTTCAAACCCTTCCAGAGGCCCTACCTTCCAGGTATTCCTAGAGGCCCCAGTGGCTTCAAATACTGTAGTCATTTCACAAGGGCACTAGCTTCCTTTGGAAAGTGTCTTTTGAATGCTGTTGGGTGTGCAGGGGTGAGCTACCATGCCAGGCTAGAAGCTGCTCTGTCTCTGAGGTTTGTATATTACTTCTTTAAGTTTTTGTTCCTCCAATTTACTGGCTTCCATTGGTTATGCAAACTCTGCATTCTGTGAAGAAACTTTAGGCTTTAAATTAACTTGTTCTCAACTTGTGATTCATGAACCAGTAACACTGGCATCCTTCGGGATCCTGCTAGAAGCTCAGAGCTGAGTCCTACCCAATCTACTGAGATAGAATGCTCTGTATTTCACACAGGCCTTCATGTCTGCTGATGTCTGTGCAGGTTTGAGAAACATTGCTTCTGGGGAGAACTCTCCTGAGTGTGACAGGAGACAGAGTGCCGCCGTCTGAGGTTTCCCCTGGCGAGGACACAAGCAAACACATGTGGGTCTATTGCACTAGCACCCACTGAAGGTCAAAAAGATCTTGCAGATGCAAAAATCTGACCCCAGACAGAGAATAGTGCTCACGTTGGCCACTGGGGTTGGGCTATAAAATCAAGCATCGCATGTATGCATGTTCCTAAGCTGCTGCTCGAAACGTCTTCCCTTCTCTTTATTTTCCACTTTACTGGACTGAGAGTTTGGAACATGAGCATTCTCTCCCCTTCTTGACTCTGCTCTGTAGCCTTCTTCTTAATGGACTATTATTCATTAGTAGTCAAATAAGGAAATGCAAAAGGAACAGAAAAATCAGTGGGCTCCATATCTCTGTAATAGCAGAGATGAATATGTTCATAACATAATGAGGCTTCCAATTTATACATGTATATAAATAAATTCTACTTTGTAGTTTACATGCAACTTATATATTTACACATGCATGTGTATGTATCAACATAGAAATATATGTATCGGTTTATATATATATATATATATAGTTTTTTCTCTTCTCGCTTCAAAAAGAGTTTCTTTACTTTAAAATTAAATGGTGATGATATGAGTTGTATTAGCTAATGCCCATGATGAAACAGGCAAATGCAAAATTTTGAAGCAATGTGTTATCTGTATATCTTCTAAAATATATTGGAGAAAATAAATCTATTTACCCTTAATGAATATTTCTACAGTTCTGCATTTCTTCAGCTAAGCTAAGTGGGAAAAATAAATAAGATTATTTGAGTTGTTCCTTTGCTTCAGGTCATGAAATAAGATTTAACATCTCATTAGCAAAAATTAAGCACTGTCTCTGAATTTCCCTTTTAGGATATCTTAATAACACTGTCTCTTACAAACACTTGATAAACAGCCTCACTGTGCATACCTATGACACTCAACTTTTCTTTCAGGGCCAAGCTGTGACTTCTGTTGGCCTCACCACTTCCTTTTTTTTGAGAAACTGACTCCGGAGGGTTGAAAGGGAGAGCAAAAACACCACATTGGCCCTGAACATCTGCAGGGTAACCGTCACCCTGTGCCAGACCCAGGCAGAAAGCTGACGCTTGGCAAGGGCACAGGTGCATCCCAGGTGTCGTGGTTTGCTTGGTAGAAAACACCGAGGACCAGTATCTGACAGGGGGTCGTGCTGCCTAGTTCTCAATGAAATGTCCTGGAGGGTAATGTTGGGAGAAGGAGGTCATCTAAAATGGGTGACTTCACCCCCAGTATCATCAAATGCATCCACAAATGCTGGCAGTTGGATAAAAATAAGTGCCTCTACCTGCCAATCATAGCTCCTCTGCGGGGGCCAGAATGCAGGTCAGAGATCGGCAGTGCAGTGCTTTTCTCTATTTGGAGGGAGGGACTGCTTAGAATGTACATCTGCAGGCTGAAGCAGGAATGCCTTCACCGCAAAGGAACAAAACCTAGTGCCTCATGGCACGAACCTGGGAAGTCTTAAGTGTGAGAGCCCTTTAGGGGAAAATTTGAAAAGGTTGTTTTTCTTTAAAGTTTGCTCTTCACTTAATATGCATCTACAGAACAATTTATTTTCAGGTTTTCCTCATTTTCCCTCTGAAAAGTTTGTTTTTCTATAATTCCTTATTCTGTGGGTATTTATTTGTTCCTAAGTCCAAACTGTTGGGCCCCTAAACCAGCAGTATGAGTCACGTTAGTCTTTAGGGTAACTTCAAATATTGATTTGGAGTGTAGGAGTCTTTTTTTTTCTGTTCTATGTTATTATTATTATTATTATTATTATTATTATTATTATTATTACTGCAATTATATATTGCTAATACTTTTCAGAAACAAGGCTCCAGCCGCTCCTTAAGTTCATTTCATTTTTCTCTTTCAGTTATTTATGTGCAGATAACTGCACAACACTCTCAGAGTATCACTTTATAGCATTTAAAACAATAAAATATTATACCATTCTCTGAGTTCTCACGTCTTCTAGTTTTTTTCTCCTCTTTTGTGTGGTGCTGGGGATGGAAGCTAAGGTGGCCTTGAACATGCTCAGAGAGTGGAGCTACACACTGGCCTGTTTTTTTTTTTTTTTTTTTCCTTCTGACATTCAGTCCAAGAGCAGTGAGAACAACAAGGAGCTTGTATTCCTTATTATGTGGGAAGCATTTATACTCAAGACTCCTTAAAGGAACCCTAAGCTCACTGTAGCCATCTTGGGCAAGTGAAAAAGAGGAGGGGCTGAGACTAAAATCCAGATGGGTAGATTACCTGTTCATAACCTCAGGAGAAACCATGGCTGTAGGACAGGTAAAACTAGGGGCCAGAGACACAGTGCAGTATACATGCCCAGGACGGCAGCCATACCAGGCAAAAGCAACCCACTTGTACCTGTTTGCTCTGCTTTCTTTCTGCACCAGAATTCCATTACATAACCTTCCTTGACCCTGGGATTTTCAAGTCCTCCCTTCTAGATGATACCACTTGAGTGTTTGTGTGTGTGTATAAGGCAGGGCGGCTACAACATCACACACACACACACACACACACACACACACACACACACACACACACCAGCTTCTTGAACACAAAACACCATAGGCAATGATTTATGCCAGGTGATGACTCTTAAAAAGATAGAATCACAAATGACTGGAAGGCAAATTCAGAATCAATAGAAACATACGGAATGTTACTTATCTTTGTCCATGTGGCCTTAGCAAGCAATTCAAACAGTCTACAGATGTTTTTTTGGTGCTCCACATTGACAAGATTTTTTTTTGGGGGGGGGGTGAGAGGAACAAGGTAATTCAGAGCACAGAAGGGAAGCCATTTCCACAGAGCACAACAAATACTAGTAATGAGACAGTCAAAGCATGATAGCCCCTACAAATGGCCACAGGTTGCTCCCCTAACCAGTCCAGAAAAACACCACATTCTTTCTTTTCTCCTTGCTCCTCTTCTCTCTTTTAAATATCCTCAAGTATTCATCCATGAGTTTCATGGGCTTTCTGTTGATTCTATGTTCTAAAGGTAAGTTCCTGCAGCTGCAGAGTAAAATTCCTCCTGAGACCCAGGTCTGCAGGTCCAAGCTGCACAAACACTGGGAAAGCGAGCAAACCGGCTGATCCTTGCGTAGACCCAAAGATCTAATCAATCAGCAGTGAAACAAGCAATCGTTTCTCATTTTAAAACATCAGAACCTCTATTTGCACAGTGAGGTCAGCAAAATGAGGTCATGTTTTCTGGTGATTTTAGGAAAATATAAATTTAGAGCTCTATTGTCTGGCTAAATCCAATGGATGAACCTGATTTTACAAACAACATGAGCCAGATAGATTCATGGGTTTTCTCTGCCGTGGCACGAGTCACAAATCTATGGATTGTGCTCTATTTGAGATCACCTCCATTTCTTAGATAGGAATACAAATCAGTCCTAGAAGGGTGCTAGAATTGAATTCAGCATTATCACTAGTTGTGTCTGGGAGGAAGTCTAGTTAACTTCCTTCGTAAATTAGCAAAAAGACAGGGTCTCATCCCAGATGAGTCAGCCGAGCAGGTAATGAGATACTGCGTGGAATTCTGTGTGGGTCGGGAATTCTGAATCATCCTCACCCGGATCTCTTTTTCAAGGCATCTCTGCCGAGTTGGCTTAGAAAAGGTCAGGCCATGCCATTCACTCAAGTGGCCACTGCTAGAATGACGGCTTGGACCTCACTCAGGTGGCCACAGATGACAGACTCCCAAGCCCCTAACACGTGAGTGTGGCGGTGCTAAAAATGGACTCCGGCTAGGCATGACCAAAGCACCCAAGCGAAGCAGGAAAACATGAAGACCAGGAAGGAAATAATGAAGCCCATCATTGGAATAAACACTACGCAGTTAATTCTCACAGCAATCCCACTTTAGAAATGAAGGAGATAATGGAGGATGCTTAAGAAATGAACTAGTAACGTGCAGAGTTGGACCTGAGCCCAGTTTTTGGACCCTCATCTCCTGATGTCTTTGCCGACTTTATCTTTGTAAGAGCGCCACCTAAACTGTTGCCCCTATTTCCCAGCACTGTGCTTGTTTTCAAGCCTGAAGGGGAAAACTATAATAAAAATTCATGAACAATACAATATAAAAACAGACCGTCAGTTAGTACAAGAAGTGTCATCGAGCCACAAAAATTATAAACTGAAAGAGATCTTAGAATTTATGGATTGCTTTATAGGTACCCCTCAAAATAGGTGTGTGTGTGTGTGTGTGTGTGTGTGAGTGTGTGTGTTTCTCCTCAGCATAACATTCTGGGATAAGATACATGGACATCAACCAAGAGGAGGCGGCCAATCTGAATGCCATTTCCTGTGAGGACACCCCGAGACTCACATTTTCATGTCTTGTTTCGGTCACCACCTTTACTTTATCCTATGAGCCTCAAATCTACCCAGAGAATGATTTCACAAACTGAACTATTGCTTGGATGTTTCCTCTCTACCTATGGAAAGAACTGATTAAAAAGAAGAAGAAAAGGAGGAAGGAGAAGGGGTAGGAGGAAAGCAACTGGGAGACAAGGAAGGGGTCTAGGGTAGCTGTGTCGGTGAGAGAGAGACCCTGTCTCAGAACATAGGACATTCTAATACCACTATCTACGCCACCACATACAGTGTACACATGTGTGCACACACGAACACATGCACACAAACTAAGAAAAAAGAATGTCGAATATACACATTATAGTACAAAATACAGTGTGATTATCTGCTGCAACTGCTGTGCTCGGCAGGGAACCTGCAGCTTAGACAGCTCCTTCCTCTGGGACTCCCTACAGAACTATGTCTAATTCTACCTCCTTTGAACCACAGACAGCAAGTTGAAATCTATTGAGAGTAGTTTAGACAATTTTTTTTTATGGACCCATTTTTCCGAAGTCTTTTCTTAAACACATGAACATAAAAACTTGCAACGAATTTAAAGAATAAACTCTCTTTAGAACCATCTACGCTTTTATTTGAAATAGTCTTGTGTGTATATACATATATATACATACATATAAACACATATATTCATAATATTTATGTATTATTATATAATCATGCATTATATATAAATATGTGATCATTTATATCTATCATCTATATATCTATATAACTATGCAACCATCTATCTATCACAAGTGTATCTATCTTTCATCTATGTATTTATGTATCTTAAGATCACCCTTACAGCCCAGAGTAAAGCAGTTTTCAGTGGTCCTAAGGATTAGATACATCCTTTGGCATGTAAGTCAGGTTAACTCTATCGTCCTCCGAAGAAACAGGAAGAGATCAGCTCTCCTGTGTTTTAGGAAAAGTGGTCTTGCCTATGGAAGCCCTGGTGTGCTAGAGTTCTCTGCTCTCTACTTCTGAGCTTACCTTCTGACACACGGTTGCCCACTTGCCCGGTCGTTGGGATTGACCCTTCTCCCACAAGTCAGACTTAATCTCTTCATAAACACACATCCGGGAAAGGCCAGATGTCTCCAATACCGTGAGCCAAGAATTCAAAACTGTGTGCTTGCTTTTAAGCCTCACCATCTCCCAATGCTTTGCTAAGGGAGTATTAACTAACTTTCTCCTGGGCAGGTACTCACTGGGTTTAATTAAGCAGGCTGACACTGGAGGGCCCTTATGATTGCCACAGAATTCCTGCTTGCTTACTGAAATAGAAAAAGAAAAGGGTTTGAAATGGCAAAAGAAGAATCCCTAGTGCGGCAACATGGTCTATTTAAGGGTATCTCCTCGTCTTTTTTAAATGCTAGAGCTGAAATTCCATGAGGGACATATAACTAAAGCTTCACATGGGACTGATTAAACACCCCCAAATATGATATGCAATCAATAATAACAAATATCAGATTCAGTTTAATTCAGTAAACTCTGATTAAATAATTACCATACATATCACTATACTAGTCTGAAACTGCTTAGGACTATGAAAAAATACGCAAGGGAGTTAGCTTTTGGGGGTAAGTGTATTTTGTTGATTTTAACACATGCTCTCTGTATTTCTATGCAGCTATGCATCCGTGTATTTTTTTAACTTGTCTCCTAGAAAATCTTGCAATAGGAAAGGTTTGTAAGCACCCCCTTCAACTTCTGAGAATTTTCATTGGATAACTGATCGTGTTATTCGGCAGAAAAAAAAATGTAAGATAGTCAAATTCCAATAGAAAATACAGTGCAATTATTAGAAGCATTTACTGCGCTGTGCGGCCCACGTTCTTCTATACTGAGTATTGCTTGTGGTTCTCCGCTTCCTGTTAGGGGAACTAAGTGGGAACCCCCACCATGACAGCAGAGTCCTTCCTACTCTGGCCGTATTTACAGGCACAGTGCTGACTCACCGAGCAAAATTACCCTCAGCCGCTTTGGGATCAGAGGTCATCTCAGCTGCTCTGTCCAAACAGAATGTGGGAGACAGGAAGCTGGAGTGGGGGAGAAATACAGGCTCTGTTTGGAAACCCCCAAACCCTGTACTCTTTGTCCGAGGTTAGATACCTGCTTTGATCTCCCGTGCCACCTGAACTCTGTTGATTGGCTCCCCCTCCCTGAGCTTGACTGCAAAGTTATGCATGCCTTCAGGTGGCTATCCCAATCACCATTGCTTAAAGATCTGCAAACCGGGCCATCCGGTTTAGTTGTTAGAAAATGCACAAGTAAAACTCCCTGAACAGGTTTGGAAATCTCTAAGGCAGACATCCCTTCCCTTAGGAACTGATAGAAGGTAGAATCTTATGAAAAAAGAAAAAAGAAAAAAAAAACAAAAAATGTGCTCTTTCCAAAATCAGTACCCCTGAGAATTAGCTACTAACTCGGCCTTTGATAGACAGAAGGTATTAAGCTGCTCATTAATTTTAACCACCAAAAGTGGTATTCATATTTGACAGTTGGGCATCGCAGCATGTTTGCAGTGTCAGCATCTGCGAGTCATGTGTTCTAGGCTAGCATGTGATACATACAAAGAGCCTGTCTGAAAAACCAAATGTTAAAAAAAAAAAAAAAAGAAAAAGAAAGAAAAGAGGGGAAAGGCTATTAATGAAAAGGTTATAACTCTAACTTTTCTTTCAAAAGAAAATCTGATCTAACACAACACCTTTTTTTAAAGGATGTTGTGTTAGATCAGGACCCAGCTACGACTCTCAGCACCCATGTGGCAGCTCACAGTTCCAGGGGATTTGAAACCCTCTTCTGGCCTCCATGGTCACCAGAGTTGCGTTTCATGTATGTAATGAATGAATATCTATCGAATGTTTTTATGTGAAGGGATAAAGGTTCCTTTTTAGTGGATTGTGCTCCCGGTCAGGGATTGCAAATCCTGGAAGGCAAGCCCACGCTCATTCCACTTTGTAAAGGGAGAACAGAAGCAGTTAACAGTCACCTAAATTGTTAGCTACTTAACTAGAGGATTGTGAAGTTTAGACAGCTAGTGCATGGGTTAACTACTAAGGGAGGGTCCCACAGTTCATTCCTTATTCTGAGGAAGAAGCCAGACATCTAGACCAAATGCCAACTCAGGTGATCAGCGGTTTCCAGAGGTAATCAACTCAGTGTCAGGCGGTGATCAGCTCTATGTCAGGAAAGTGATCAGCTCTGTGTCAGGAGGTGATCAGCTCTGTGTCAGGAGGTGAGGTGGAGAACTGAGATTTGGATTGCAGAAGGTACATTTTATCTCACTGAATCTTTGATTGTAATGTAAATTCTGTTTATCGAATCTGAGAGAGGCCACAGACACTTCCTGGGGAGGACAGTCCTTCATCTCAAGCAGCTATTTCTTCGCTTATCCCATGAGATCCTATCCTACTTGTGAGCACATCTCCTCCACTAGTTCTAGCCTCAGTTTCAATCCCAAACTTTACTTGAGTCAAAATATATTTGCTTCTAACTTCCACGCAGATATAAAAATAATGTGTTGAAGGACAATTTTATCAAGGTCCAAGAAGATGTGTAGCTTTGAGAAATGTTTCCATTCATTTTTTTTCTTTTTAGTATGTTGTGTATGTATATTCACAGCCACCATGTGTGAGTGGCCTTCAGAAGCCATCTTGCAGGAATAAATTCTCTCCTTCCACATGTAGGTCCCGGGGATGGAACTCAGGTCGTCAGTCTTGGGGGCAGGGATCTGTACTAGCTGAATCATCTCATTTGTGACATGTGACCTGGCGCGTCACGTCTACTCTCTGACTGCCTGATGTTGAAAAGAATTCCTAAACAGCCGTTATTTATAGTTCTTGGAGAAAGCAACAATCGTGAGACTAATTGTGAGCATGCGTACCTTATAATACCCATGACGTTCCAGGACAAGAAGGTTCCTACAGCAAAGCCATGCAGCTTGATAAACATTGCCTTCCTGGATGTTTCCAGAACATTCTTAAACAATATGTGAAAACCTCAAGATTCAGTCTTTACAAGAGAAATGTATTAAGGGAAAAATTGAAGAGGTCCAGGAAAGAATACTAAAAAAATAAAAACAAAAACATTAGATCTACTCTTTGCAATAGAGCTTTGAACCTCCTAAAATTCTTCCAACACCAGTACAGCTAAGTAAATTTATAATAAATAAAACATAAACCTGTGATGCTTTGAAACCGTGTGGTGTTAGTTCAGCCATTATCCCGCAGAATTCTCACAACTCATTCAGGAGAATTCAACACTGGTTTTGACTTTGTGCCGTATTGGCTTAAGGAGTCATGATCTGACAATAAACTGTGTAGACTCATTTCCTAAAAATAAATAAATCAAAGTGTAAAGTGTACCATTTCCAGCTACAAAGTGGCTTAGCATTCATTTAGAAATTTGTTTCGGAGAAGCAGCGTATAGCTAAGGCGTGTGCTGCAGAAACATTCATTCTGTGGTGAACGCGGAGTCTGCTTGTTTTCTCCTGAGCTGATGATGCCATTAAGTCATCACTGCAGCAGCCAGCCACACCGGAACTCTCACGGAAGTTACAGAGAGCAACAAGCAAAACGCGAGGCAAAAACATTGTTCATTCTGCTTCCCTACAAATAAATGCTAGCACGTCCTGTGAGAATTTGGTCTGTGTTAGAAACATGAACCTCATTGACACTTTTTAATTTTCCTATTGAGCTTATTATAGGGAAATTAAAAATTAAAGAAATAGGACTAACCTCTGAATGTCAACGAGTTCACCTGCCTCTCCTTTAAATACTGTGATCCATGTCTAGATTTTTCTAAACTGTTGTAACATTGAGGAGATCTGAGAGTGACTTAAAATGCTGAACATGTGGGTGGTCTCTGTACTTGTCAGGAGATAATTTATTTAAACTGGGAAAAACAATAGCATCTAAAAATTGATGTTCCCTGTTGTACTTTAAAGACATTGAAATATTTTATCTCACATATGTTGATTCCTTTTACATAGCTTTAAATTGCTGTTAAGTTTGTTTATCTTGTATGAGTGTTTTGCCTGTGTGTACGTATGTACACCACATGCTTGCCTACGGATAGTTGGGAGCCACCATGTGGCTACTGGCAACAGATCTCAGATCCTCTGTGAGGAACAGCAAGTGCTCTTAACCGCAAAGCCATCTCTTCAGCCCCTCCCGTGTGGTGATTCTCAATTTAATTCAAAATGCCAGGATGAGTGAAATAATTTTCTTCTTCATAGAAAGACCTGGATGCTGGAATGTTCTGACATAAGGCTTATTATCTGGACATTATGAAGGGAATCTGCTAAGCACCTGGCTTGTTTTCAGGTTATGATTTCTGCTTCTACCGCCTACATTTAGTGCATAGTAAACAAGCAACCAGTGACCTGGAAATGAAGGAATGCAGATTATTAAGAACTCCAACACTAAAGTGGATAATGAGAGCAACAATTAAGAAATCAATCTAGACTCATTTATGCAAATAAACTTTGTGAATTTGTCTTTAGGAAACAGCTATAAAGAGATAATAGATATTTCAATAGATTATGCATTTCTGCATTAAAATATAGCCCACAACATGTCAATCAAACCTCTACAAAATTTGCTAATGTGTTTGAAGTTTAAAATGATGTCACTGTTGTCGTCTTAAAAGTCTGACTTCTCTCTTTATAAAGTAGAACTGAATTTTGCATGACGTTGCCTTTAAACTAATGTCGCTTAAAGGGTTGTTTAATATTAGCACAACTGCAATAATTTATATATTGTCATCAATCATTTTTAATTGAAGAACTGTATATACCATCTTAAAGTCTTATGAAAATTAAGAATATGCTAGAAGACCCGTTTATAAAAGAAACAATTTATGTCTCACCTTTCCTGGACAAAAAGCTAATGATTATCTGTTGTTAAGTAAAAGGGGTAATGGTAATGTTTTTAAATGTTGTGACTTTATGGCTGGGGAACAATTATGAATATATACCTTGAATGAGACACTGCTAGATTAAGTAATTAAGTGATCACCGGCATTCCATTCAGTTGTAATGGGCATTTGATTCTCATTTTGATTTTACAGAGCATAAATACCTTGTAAGTTTGTCATACTGTCATATGCATTAAGTTGTGTCTATAAACACTTCTGGGAGAGATTTTCATGTGAAAAATATGTAGATGAAATTTAAACGATCAATCTATTGTGACCATAGACGTTGGTTAACCATCTCCTCTTCCCATCTGGCAGTGCTAGGAGCTATGCTGGCAGCTAGAAAAGAAGAAAATGAAGGAGAAGGAGGAGGAGGAGAATGAGGAGGAAGAGGAGGAGGAGGAGGAGGAGGAGGAGGAGGAGGAGGAGGAGGAGGAGGAGGAGGTGGAGGAGAAGAAGAAGAAGGAGGAGGAGGAGGAGAAGAAGAAGAAGAAGAAGAAGAAGAAGAAGAAGAAGAAGAAGAAGAAGAAGAAGAAGAAGAAGAAGAAGAAGAAGGCAAAGACAATGCAGCAGCATTGCAACTGCTGAGGATCCAGTCTGAATACAGAAAGCCAATACCATAGAGTCAAGACAACACTCTTTTTTCATTGCCTCTTCAATTATTCTGTGTAATTATTTCAATTCACATTTTGTCTTGCTTCCATTGCTTTTTTTCCCTGTCACACGAATATGCCCCAGCAATGACACATTCAACATGCTATGCATGTGTTTCATGTACTAGACAGAAGAGGATTGGAGACCGTAGTATAACAATCTTGTCAACATTAAAAATTGCGGAATGAGATTGATACTTAAGGAATTGATTCTTTATCAAGCTTAGTAAGCACCTTGTGACTTACATTCTATCTCAGTTCATATTGGATCATTACAGGTAGGAGATGTCTGCGATGTAAATAAACATAGTCAACATTTCAATATCCATAGTCAACAATGTTCTACCACGATCTCAATCAATCTAAGACTGAGTACTGAAAAAAAATCTATTTTAAAGAACATACTATGAAAACACCTTAAAAGAAATTCAGAACTTAGAAGCAGATACAAATAAGTTAAGTCACATAGTCATGTTTGTGTTGCCCCCCCTCTCTGTGTATGTGTGTATTCCACAATCCTTTTAGTATATGCCTATAATAGTGTTTAAATTGTGCTTTTCAAATTTAATGTGAAGCGTAGGAGTGAGCAATACAAAAGGTAAAACCCACCGAAACATAGAACCTCTGGATTAAGCAATTCTTAAAGTACAAAGATCTTTTGTCTTAAGGAAAGAGGTGGATGCTTTACAAGCACCACATCACTGACTTAAGTTATGTTGGAGGCTTCCCAGGAGACCCAGTGCATTGCTATGGAAGCCACATCCTTCCGTGAACAGGAGAGTCACAGATTTCTGAATGCACAACCCAGTTCAAATGATATCAGTACTTACCCCTGGTGAAGCGACTTCCCATGTCACCTACACTTCCAGCTCTCCCACTCTTGTCTAATCTGTCACAGACTTGATTCAAATTAAACTGACCCATGAAGAAACAGTCAATTTGCAGTGTCCAGCCCTGCGGACTTCAAACTGTCTCCTCCTCATCCTGAAAGAATTCTACATCATAGCCCAGCCTGGTTACTGTCTACATTGTGTCTTCAGGAGCTGACTCATCCTCAGCTCTGCTCATATGCCTTATCATTATCTTGTCCAAAGACAAAATGCACTTTGAATTCAGATGCGAATGTCCTCGGAGTTGAGAAGCTTGGGAAAGGCACCAGCACTCTGGTGCAAAAAAGCAGAGCCCTGTGGGAAATCTTAACAGCCAGTGTGGGTGGTTTCCCCCTCTAGAAATACCAGTTGGAAGACAAATGAACAAAAACAAACAAAATTTTCAATATCTTCATGCAAATTATTATTCTTAGTGGTTTATTTTATTTCAAACTTAGTCACAGTCATATTGACTTTTTAAGTTCTCATAGAGCCATTAATATAAAATATGACTTCGCTCCCCATTTTATATAAACTGCTCACATTCTCTTATGTTTATTAATTTTGAAACTACTTAAGCGTTCTGTCTAATGAGTTTCACTTTGAGGGAAAAATGAGTGGTCCGATGATTGCACGCTGTTAATACTAAAACGGGCAAGACGCCTTTCTGATTGAACATTCCCACTTTGTACCTTAAGACAGGTGTGCTGTAGAGGTGACAGCAATGCAGACAATACATGCTAACACATGAAGACACTTTGCCCCCAAGGATAACATTCTAGAGGTGATTAATGCTACCTCTAAGACTCACGTTTTAAAATATGTAGTCTTTAGAAAAATTAAGGGTAGAAGATGTTTACCTCAAACTTAAAGGGAGGAAACAACCCAAATATTCTATCAAATCCACCTAAAACTCCCTGCTTCCCGTAGTTGTCATAATTCTGGAGTAAACTTCCAAGTCCATGACAAAAAATTAAACAATTCCCATGGCAGAAATTCAGATTACCATTGCATCCAAAGATGATGGTAGCTCTTTATTCCAGAATGTTTCATAAGGTCCAACCCATCTGCCACAGCTGAACAATGATTCAGGAATTCGAAATTATTTCTGCATTCATTACCCAACATTCTCACAGTCTGTATTAAAAATCGTTGACACACAGGAAGTCCCTGGTTAGCATCTCCTTCAGGTTTTTAAGGAACTCAAATTATTGAGACTTCTTTCTAAGAAGCAGTGAAGATGTCAAAACAACACCTATCTAACCATTCAGATTGAATTCTCTCACCCAGACAGTGGACTTCCATTCATAACATATGAGGACCGGATTCAAACCACCGCCTCTGCAGCCTGTCTTTACCTTGCCGGTTTCCCCTGCTCTGCGGTCTTCACAGCCTCACAGGGCTCTGTCTTTTCTCGTGCTTCTTTCATTGCAGAGTGAGCTGCCTGCTCCTTCATTAAACAGCATTAAAGACAGACTGCCAAGAACTCCCCAGTGCAGCATGCTCTAACGGGGCGATTGCTCCAGTTCGCAAGAAACAACACTCAACTGGGATCTACAACAAGTAGTCACTGGGAGATTGGCTATTTTCAAATCTAATCACACACATACACACCACACACACACACACACACACACACACACACACACACACACACACTTGTCTGGGTCTGAACTGAACATCCCCGAAAGGAAATGTGAGAAACTAAGTCACCGAGAAACCTAAAGGCATTCCCCAAGCTGTGTAAGTTTCTTTAAATATGCCTCACCCAAACCAAGTCCAGTTAAATAAGCATTCACCATGGGTAGCAGCTACTTTATCATTCTGATGACATAAATCATACCCAGAGAGGAACTAAGACATGTCTAACATGACAGTCTAAAACAATGTCTTTAAAATTGGGTTGAAATTAAATAAAAATAATACAGATAAGCACAGAGAGCAAGAGATCATCTTTCCCAATCTTTTGTCACGATACCAAAGTGCATCTATCCCCTTAAAATGCATTTAGACTCACTCTCTAGAAATACAAAAGTAACCAGTCAGTCAAAGCAATTAAAAGTAAAAGAAGAAGAGGACAAAGGAAATGAGAACCAAACTTAAGCATTACATACCTTGAAGAGCTACATGGGATCACTCCCTGAACACACAGGGTCTCTCACAGGTAGCCCACTTTGGGATCACTCCGCTGTTTGAACAACGCATAACCAGAGCGTGTGCCTTCCAAATGACTGTGTTTTTTTTCCCACGAAAACAAACATTAGCTAAAATGCTATCCAGCCCTATGGTAACGCAATACTGAAGAAGAAAAGAGAGGCTGTACGTGTGCTGAAGTGTGTATGAAAGGCTTTCTGACTTTTACAGAATTAAAAAAAGAATGAATGTCTTTTCTGTCATGTCTTCTTCTCTCTCACTTAAAGCAGTAACAGCAGATTTGATCTCCAAGGCAGATGAGGAAGGGGTGGGCACAATTTAGATTTATTCTGCATTGGAGCAAAAATTAAAAAAAAAATACAGATTGGTTTTGATTTTGGAGGCTGTCATTCTTGCTCGCAGAAGCAGAGTAGGTTGAGAAGTCAGACAGGAAAATGACCGTCTCCATCCGTAGCTCATTCTTAGCGAGATCATTTCTAGCAGCCTTGCCTCGAGCCTCCCACCCCACCACTCTGTAACTTTCCTCTTTGCTTTGCCTTTCAGCTTGCACTCTGGCCTTATTCTGTATCTGGAGAAGGTGATCAAGTTTTGAACGTAACACACCTGAGACATAACAACCAAGTCACAATTTCTCCTCCCAAGAAACTTTTTTAAACGCTTGCCTAATTCAAATCCAATCCTACCGCCACATTTATCACCCGAGACCTCTAACCTTAAATTGGAGGCTGCTATGAAAATTATTTCAAGCTTTTAAAATTAAAATAAAAATATTATTATCCCCCCCCAACCCCTTGGGACCCAGGACATCTTGGTGACAAGACAGAGACAAGTTTTCATTTTCTCTATACCCTTTTTTCCCCCCAACTGAATTAAGAGAATTTCTAAACTTGGCATTACAAAACCCATATAAAATTACTGGAAACTTCTCTTACAGAAAGCATCTTCTCTTTTAATCCCCCTCCCAGCTTTCAATTTCTGCCTGATTTGGGGGAAGGGAAGTCCACCCATTCCTTCGGCGAGACTTAGAGACACAAGATAAACAAGACAGATACACAAACAGTTTAAAGCGAAAGCACACATAGATGGTAGAAAGAAGGGGAGGGGGGCAGAAACAGACAGCCCCAACAGTGAGACACAAAAGGCGTGCGATGTTCACGTCGGAAGAGTTGGCGTTTTACCTGAAGGAACAGAGAGGAGTTACTCAGCGTCCGGGTGCCTTGACTGACTTGATTTCGTTTGGGGCTTTTGTGAATAATTATTGTTTCTCAGTGAATGATTTGGTTGGGCCAGTTTGGTTTGTGACTTGCCTCTGATGTTTGGTCGATTTATTTAACTGCTAGCGAAAGGAGCCCTTGGCTTGGAGGCAGGGGTCCTCTCGCAGCCCAGACACAGCCCTGGTGGGGACCGCGTGGCTGCGGCTGGCAGACTTTCGCCGCTCCGGACGCTTGGAGGTCGTCGCTAAAGAGCCTGCCCGCCAATCCGGGCTGCTGAACTCTTGTCTTTCTGTATGCCTGTCAGTCTGTCCGCACCAGGAAGAGAGTGTGTGTGCGGGTGTCTCAGCTTTGCTCCGCTCCTCTCTCGGGAGTAGCCACTGTCTCCGGTTGCCAATTCTTGCGCTGATCTGTCTGTCCCTCCGCGTCCTGCAGTCCCACTAGCAATGCGGGGATCAGGTTCCTATCGTCGGAGCCCGCAGCGTCTCTGCTACTTTGCGCTCTGGCCACTTCTTGGGGTTGGGTGGGCGGAGGTGACTGCAGGGAGCGAGTGTGTGGGGCTGGCTGTCCTGTCCCTCCTTCTCTCTCTCTCTGCCCACTGAGTTCTCTCTCTCTCTCTCTCTCTCTCTCTCTCTCTCTCTCTCTCTCTCTCTCTCTCTCTCTCTCTCTCTCTCTCTCTCTCTCTCTCTCTCTCTCTCTCCCTCGCTTGCTGATCTCTCTTGGGCTGTGTGAGTGCGTCCACCTGCCTGTCGCTCTCGCAGTCCCACCGTTGTCAGCAGCCTCGTTGGGTCCCCCTGACCGCCCCGCCCGGCAGCGCCCTCCCACGCGGCTGGCACTGCTCCTAGGCAGCGCCCATCTCCTCCCCGCCAGCCGAGGACGTGTCCGGCCGGGCACCGAGAGCACTGCACGTGGCCCCTCAACGGCCCCAACCCTAGACCCTTGTCCCTGACGCCTCCGAGATGGGAGGTGACCCTACGGGTATGCCTGGCGATGCCCGGCCGCTGTGCCACCACGCGAGGCTAAGGCACCTGCTCGATGCGCTGGGCGCTGCCATCCCCACTGCTCTCGCCACCCCTGGGCTGGAGACAAAGCGCATGAGCCACGCGCGCGGCAGCGCAAGCATCATTAATCAGAGAGGAAACTGGCGCGCTGCCCCGGCCCCGCCAACCCGCCTCTCCTTCCCAGCCATCGGGCGCGCCCCGGCGCCCAGCCCTTGCCTACCTCGCCAGGGTACCACCTCCAGTCCTAGGGATGCTTGGCCAGAGCTTCTGGCGCTCTGGTACCCAGTGCTCACTCTCCTGGGCCAAGTGCAGAGAACAGCTCTGGGCAGCAACACCTCACCCCACCTAGGAAATGAATCCCAGCCTTGAGCTCTCAGAGATACCCTGGCTTTGGAGCTGAGAGAGACCACAAGTCCAGCTGCTCAGCTAGGCTGGTCTTCTGGATGCAAGACCGCCCAGATCACTGCCGCCCGCCTGCTGAGAGAGCGCTGATGCGCTGACTGAGAGAAACCCAGCACTGCCGAGCCCTGAGGGGTAGGGCTGGGGCAGGGAGCAGAGTTGACACCTGAAGAAATGAAAGCGCTGGTTTACCCATTTGTTTGGAGACACGTACTATTTTTATTATCTGCAATTCATTTTTTCTTTGTCTAAGGGCGCACTACCAAAAAGAGGGAAAAGTACAGAGAAGAGAGTGAATACATTTTCCGGAATACCGCCCACCCCTGAGCAACTATACCTCCTACTTTCCCGACAGTATAGGTCACCAGCCAAGACAGACCATTCCAGCTTTCTACCCCCAGTTGAGAGCAAGGCATTGGATTCCAGGCTTCTTGGCTAGGTTGTTATTAATGGGTAGCAAAATTATAGTTGTGCACTTCTGTGTGGAATTACCAAAGCTCATTTTGACAATACCCAACACCCGAGCTTCTGAAATGCAGACTCTGAGTTAACCGTGGATCTGCTGCAATACACAATACATTGTAAAAGGGGGGAAATCAACTCTTAGTAGCGGCGATTAGAAACCTCATAAACAGACAACAGATATTTAACCACCATAAACTATGCCATGAAAATGTCATTTTTTGACTTCTATTTAGTGACACCTACCTCTAATGGTATACTTTAAAAAACGAACGACAAAAACCAGGCTTATAAAAACATGTGGCTTCCATGGTGTTCTAGCAGAGTGATGTGCGTGTGTGTGTGTGTGTGTGTGTGTGTGTGATTTCTAGAAACTGCTACAATATAGAAGGTTGAGCTGGCCCTTGAAGAATAGATAATTATTCTCCAGCTGTTAGACGCTCCCCCTGGGTAGGGCAAATTCACAGAACACAGTTTCAGGCAAAAGGAGTCTAAAGCTTTCAGGATAGTCACTTGGCTGGAATCTCATCTTTCCTAGCCATACCTCTCAAAATATGTTAGTGTCTCCCAGCCATTTGGGATGTAATAGAAAAAAATAAAAAGTTTCTTATCACATTCCTATTTTTTAAATTAAATGCCATCCTAAGGACAAAGCACCGTGTCTCTCCCTGGGAAACTGTATTAAACTGTGTTGTCATGCATCCATATAATTGAAACCGTAGTTAAAGAATAGTGGTCAGAACGTGTAATCTCTCCTAGACAGGAACAACCCCACTCCTGGCACACATACTCATACCCACCCACCTGCACCCAGAATTCAATTCTGTAAACCAGAGTGGAAAGTACAGTCTTTGTAAAGGGGAGGGGAATTCTATGAGGATTCTTCTTTAAAAAATAAAAAATAAAAAAATCCAGCATTTAGACCAATGAAAAAGATTCTAAATCTTAATGATATATTGACAAACTGGATGATGAGACTTAAGTCTCTTGTGGACTTTTAAAGCTCTGTTTGAGAAGGAAAAGCACATTTGGAATTAAAACATTAAAACTCAATTCCATTTTCTATAATTTCTTCTGATATTTTTGCCAACAAGTCAGTGGCCTGAGAAAGCTCCAGTTTGTTTGAGGCCATGTTGCTAATTGGTATTCAGATATCCAATTTTAAAAATTTGTGTCCCGGTGTGGGACCCGAATATCCTCGCAGGACTATTAGGCAGGGAGTGAGCAATGTTATTATTGCAGGCATTCAGAAAGCCTGCACATTTCCTTCAATGATTTGGATGCTTTCTAACAGTTCAGGCCCTTGGCCTGACAGATTAACAAACCTTGAACTCTCTAAAACAAGGTCTTCTGGTTTGGACCCCTGAGTCCCAGTGGCACTGATGTCCTCATTTTTGAGATGTCCTGTGAGGGAGGCAGGATGTACTGTCCCTCCTGGCCTGAGGGCCCTCCGGTGTTCCTTGTCTTTGTGTTTGAAATGAGGTAGCCTGCCTGTAACCAGGTAACCCCAGCTTAGGGAGTTGAGCTCGACTACACACTGGCAAACATCTAAGACTGTTGACAAGCTCCTTTAAACACGTATTCCCTGAAGACACTAAATTAGTGCCCTTTAATGAAGCTCTCAAATTGGATTTTCAAAATAAGGCGAATTGCTAGAATAACCTAGCTACCTTTATGAGCACCTTTCCAGCTGAAGCGAGAAGTAGGATTTCCGTACTGTTGAACTTGCAACATCTCCCAACAATTAGGCTGTGAGGAGCTCCACTTAAGGGTGTACACCTCCTCCACCACAAAGGCCCATGTATCCCCTAGAGAGGCGTCTCATCTGTCCTCTATCCAGCAACACTGGCTAGCGTCTATTAAATATCAGTCTTGGGTTTGGGTTTCAAGCCTTAGAAATATATATGAGGGAGAAAAGCAAGGAGAAAGGTGGGGAGGAGCAAGGGTGGGGGGATGGCAAGATTAACATTTCAACCAGAAAAGTTGAGAGTCTCATTCTTATTTTGTACTAAGCCAAAATAACTCCAAAACACATTTCAGAACATCAACAAAGAATGTTACATCATGTATGCATCTAAGCGTGAAGAAATGTCACGATCAAAAACAAAGAGGACTTGGGAGACTAGAAACCAAATGTTCGGATGGCACGGATCCCTTGGTGCCAGCTCTGTCTCCTTTGCAGTAGGTTGTGTGCAATGTAAGGAAATTATCCCTGTGAGCAGGCAGACCACAAATGACCCCTGGTCTGCACCCCCATGAAGTGATGCTCTGTTGCCAAAGCTGCTCAAGATGTTTCTTAAAAATAAATGCGGTTGGGGCTGGCATGGAGCTGCCTCTGCATCAGAGGAGGGGCGATGGAGAGGCACAGGAGGAATTTGCTGAAGGGAGGCTTGGAAAGCCTGTCACAGAACGATCTGAGCAACAATAGACCAGGAAGGCTGCTGAATAAGTTACGTGTTCCTTTTCAGCATCCCTTGGCCAGATCCGTTGCCACTCAAAGCTTGCTCGCTTTTTAATTTTTTTCCATCTTGGCAAGCAGAGCACCGTGTTTGCTCATCTGCACCCTGAGAAGCCCCAGGCTCTTATGGGGGTTCTGGCAGGGGGACAGAGGTAAAAAAATATTCTTTCTGCAGAACAGGATCAGGATACCCTTGCTACCTGCAAGTCTAGGACCATTTCTTCTAGAAATACAGTCGTTCATGGAACCCACTAAAGGTGTTACTGTTTTCTACTTTACTTGTGTGTGTGGTGTGTATAAGTATGCATTTTCACATGTGCATTGGTGCACATGTACCTGAAGTTCACATGAATTAGTGTGTGCTTGTGTGTGGAGGCCAGAGATAGATTTTGGTGTCTTCCTCCATCGGTCTCTACTTTTATTTATTAAAGTGGAATGTCCTGCTGAAACCAGAGCTCACCAATACAGCTAGTCTAACTGGCCAGTTTTCCCAGGTCATCTGGGCTTCCAAGCCTATGGGCTCTGGGGATCTGAACTGTGATCCTAAAACTGTACAGCAAGCTCTTTTCATCTACTGAGCCATTTCCCCAACCAAAGGTGGTAATGATTTAAAAACAAAAATTAAAACAAGATCATATTTTTTTTAGCCTGAAAATGAAAGTAGAGAAAAAGCAGAAACCTTAGGAGAATATGTGAGAAGGGAGAGGCCAATATGGACTCAGGAGATCCAAGGAAGGACACAGAACAGAACCTAGCCTGTGCAAAGCCAGGTCTGTGATCTGCCTCTTTTATAGGACTTTCTGAGGTCCCAGATCCCCACGATGGACATTGGTTCCTTCCTCACACAGATGCTGAGGAGTGACTGTAAGTTATTTAGAACTAGGAATCATATATTTGGCTTCTTGACCATGAGTTAACGCTATTAATTAGGTGTTAGAAAAATTTAGCTTCAATCCACCTCTAATGAGATGCAGTACTTCTGAATGTGAAAACGATTCTCCAAACCTGAAAATGAGGTGTGTGTGTGTGTGTGTGTGTGTGTGTGTGTGTGTGTTTATGTCTGTCTATACAGTTGATACTTCACAAACAACATTTAGGTCTTACTGAAAACCTAACTGTTGTCTCATATCCTACATCTCCAGAAGGACAACATTACAGAGCGCTCTCTGAATAAATGCACAATTTGTTCTCCAAAGTCACTCTTTAAAGAACGTTTCTCTTATCTCTTCCAATTAAAATTTATATTTATGCAATGTATAGAGGCATTTGGGGGAAAAAGAAGAGGATATCAAAATCATAAAGAACATAATAAATACACTTCCCAGAATACAACCACCCAAACTGCCGTGACTTTTTTTTGCTTATCCAGTCTCTATGCATATGTATTCATGGATCTGCTTGGCACATATGGATTATAGTATATGTGCTATTTTACAATCCACTCCCCTGTTCCCTGCTTTCTTCTCTACTTTATGAGCTATTAGAGTTCTTTATATGGTTTTGACTATATTGATAGGTTAATGATAACACCACAGTTCTTTAAATTCTTGGATATACCTGTTATAATTAAAACAATGCATGAACTTCAACTTGGGAGATTTTCTCTTTAAAGCAAATGTATTCCTCCCCCTCGCCCCAGGTCTCCTGTTGCCCTGGCTTACCTCAAACTCATCATGCAGGATAACCTTGAACTGATCCTCCTGCTTCTAGACCCTATGTACTTAGACTAAAGGTTGGTGCCTCCGAGCCCAGGGTCTACAGTGCTGCTGATTAGATCGAGAGCATACGCCATGCTAGGCGAGCACACTACTGCTGGAGCTACATCCTCAGCACCAAGGCAAATTCTTACAACTTGATCTCTTCATCCAAAAAGCTATCTATAGTTTATGTTCCATGCAATAATTTGTTTAAATAACTAGATTAAAGTTATTGTACTAGCCGTGGTGTACTAGCAGTGGTGGTGCACACCTTTAATCCCAGCACTCGGGAGGAAGAGGCAGACGGATCTCTGTGAGTTCGAGGCCAGCCTGATCTACAAGAGCTAGTTCCAGGACAGGCTCCAAAGCCACAGAGAAACCCTGTCTCGAAAAACCAAAAAAAAAAAAAAAAAAAAAAAAAAAAGTTATTGTATTTGTTTCTGAGTATCATCTGCTTTTATCATCAGTATTTATTATTGGGTAGCTGGTTGGTCTTTTGTTGTTGGAACTGATTATATAGAATTAAATGAAAGCATATCACAAACATATTTAAATACATTTATTAACAAATGGAATTTTAAAGATGATTTTAATTACTTTTACCTTGTGTGTGTGTTAAGAAGACAACATGGGAGAGTCTTTTTTTTTTTTGGTTTTTTTGAGACAGGGTTTCCCTGTAGTTTCTAGAGCCTGTCCTGGATCTAGCTCTTGTAGACCAGGCTGGCTTCGAACTCAGAGATCTGCCTGCCTCTGCCTCCCGAGTGCTGGGATTAAAGGCGTGCGCCACCACCACCCGGCTGGGAGTCTTTTATGTCCTGCCACCAATGTGGGCCTCTGAGATTGAACTCAGGTTCTCAGGCTTGGCAGCAAGCACCCATAGCCATCTCTCTGGGCCAAATTGTTTTAAATTAAGTCTGCCTAGATTGTCATGATTTATAAACTATTGATAATATAATATTAGACAGACATATACACTGCAGTAAACAGAGCCAGGAGTAGGATTCTCAAGGCTAGATTATTGGTACAGAATCTGTCACCAAATCACTGTGAGACTCAAACAAGTCATTTTGTCTGTGAATCTCCATTCTGTCCAATAACCTCCATTTAGAAATATATTTATAAAATGCAAGGAAGAAATTGTTTTTATCAAATCAGTCCTAGGCTGCTCTATTGACAGTTTGGCTTGGTACCCATCTGGAAGGAGCGCATTCTTATTGTACATTAACATTACCAAAAAATATAATATAAAACTATTCTTTTCTTTGTTTGAATTCTAGAACTAGTCTATAAATTCTCATAAGCTACCTTAAAGGTATTTCCATTAGAACTGAGGTGGTGCCATTTGCTGTTGACTTTCTAAATATAAAATCTGGATCACTTCTCCTGTTTTTACCTATGATGAGGATTCTCAGTGTCCCTCTCTACTCATCCTGTTACTTCTGCTCATAACCATTTTCATTTCTAGATTTAGCTGTTTAAACTCTGATCTGTTTTTATTAATATTATCAGAATTTTTTGAGAACAGTTCTCCAACTAGCCCAGTTGTTAAATAAAACAGTTTTTACTATTTCATTAACTTCCATATTTCTATTTTTTATTTTAACATGTAAGGGTTTGCTTATTTTTGTAACCTTTTATGGAGTAAACTTACATTCATTAAATTTGAATGTTTTACCCTGTTGGATACACTTAAACTATAAACTTACTTTAGATAGTCTATATAAACTATTTAGACTCACTTTTGTGCGCACTTGCTGCAAACTAAGGCTATTACCATTGAAATTTTATTATTAGTTTGTGCTACACCATATCTTACATAGTAAATTATTTTCATCCCATGGCAATTAAAAAATATTTTGATCATTTACATTTATTGTATAATGATCTTAATTTTTAAAGGATGCCTCACCCTTTACTACAGAGATTTGCTTGATCCCAATCAAAGACTCAAATCAGTGAGATGAACTGTCCTCTAGCTTCTGTGATGCAATTTCTTTTAATAATTCATATGTTTTGGACACAGCATGTGTCCCGAGGCATAGAGCATCTGTGGAAAGCCACTAGTTCTGTTTTGTAACAATAAACCATTTGCACTATTTAGAAAAAGCCTCTAACGTTCCCTCGTTTATGTTCCATTGCTCTCATGTCTCGGAGTGAGCAATGCTAACATGCTCTCTTATCCTAGAGCTTGCTAATTTTTCCCTGTACAAGTTGTGGGGGTTTGCTTTTTTCATTCTGAATATGCTTTATGAGACAAAACAGTAAATTATGTGTTTTCCTGCTAGGTTTTTTTTAAAATAATCATTAACTATGCATCTTTTTTACTCACTTTTCTTAGTCTATTTTGCCTGTCATTAATGCAGTCAGAAACACTTTCTTTTGACCTGCATGTGTTGACATATGCAACATTCATTTCACATCTTCTGTATTATTACTACTGTATAATCTGTATTATGGTCATGTTTCATGTAAAGGTACACAACTGTTGGTCTTTAAAAAAATACAACCTGGGGATTAATTTGATAGATCTGTCCTCATTTATACTACCACACCTGTCATACACCCTATTACTTTCAATATGAAAATCTCTGTCTTATTAAGATCTGAAAAATTTTCCCTTGACTATGTTTCTTCATTTTCCCCCCTTAGGCATATATTATATATGAACTGTATGTTTTGACTACCCAAAATTGTCTCATTTTTCTGTGTGTTTTTTTATGGCTTCTTATGCTAATATTTTTCTTTTACTTCTCAATCTGTGATCTTAATCATTTATTAGTTTTTATTATAATTTTATTTGTATACATTTAGAAGTCCCACTTTAGAATGTTCATTTCCCAGTGGTCTAGTACATGTTCTAGAATGTCCTAACAGTGCTCTTCTATGGACTATGCTACCACTAGAGGACCAGGTCGAGTCATCTAAACTGCCAACTTCCCATCTTTCTCTATCTTCCATGTAAATATAATGTAAATGTATGCAAATATAGTGAATAGTTCTTATCTTAAAAATCTGATCTTGAGAGGCTGGATACATGGCTCAGCAGGTCATAACACTTGCTGCTCTTCCTGAACACTCAACTTTGGTTGTCAACATAGGTCAGCCAGCTCATAACCACCTGTAACTTCCTTAAGGGAATCCAACACCTCTGGCCTCTGTGGGTACCCACCCACACTCCTGTACATAAATCTACATGCAAAACATGCATGCCTACACACAAATAAAATAGATAATAAAAATAAGGCTTTAATGAAACCCGTGCTTGATAGATTTTTAAAAATAAGGGATCAGTTTCATTTCAATATTTTTATATATTCTTGTTTCCTAGTTAATTTGTTTACAGTTTTTAACTTTGTGTATCTCAGGATAACTGATTTTCATTTATGTGTTCATGCTATTAGAATATAGCTGTTCAGTCTTTTTTCTTGCAAACATAGCAAACAACTAAACTGCCATCTGCATACTTTTGAATATCTCTCCTAAGATTGCCTGCCTTAGTTTCTTTTTCATTGATGTGACAAAAAGCCCCAGCAAAAGCAACTGAAGGAAAAGAGGGGAAGGTCAGAACTCAGGAAGCAGAGAGTAAGCATGAAGTGGGTCCAGTCTGTAGAGCCTTCAGTCCTGACCCTAGTGACCCATTTCTTCTTGACTCTGCCCTCTAGAGGCTCAGAAATTTGTTCAAACAGATGCACTAGCTAGGAACCAAGTAGTCAAAAATGGGCACCTATGGAAGACATTTCACATTCAAACCATAATACCAACAATATCTGAAAATGAGTAGAGGTGTTAGCATTAGACAGAGGCAGGGACCCTCTTCCCACAGAAGTTCACCTTCCCATGACTACTCAAACACTAACTACTGAGGGCTGCACCCTCCATTTTGAACCTGTGTGGGACTCTTTCCTGCCATTTTAGAAGGACTTGGATAATTTCCTCAGCCTAATCTTCTTTTCAATATATACTTCCTTTCTCATAATTACTAAGCCTCCAAGGATGTGCTTTCTAATTTCTTTGTGAATTTACCAATTTTATGAACTCAACTAGAAAAGATGTGTCAGAATGAACTGAGCATGCCATAGAAAAACGAACTAAAATATTTATTCTAAAAGAAATTTTGTTATATTAATACACTTTATTTTTTAAATTCAATAACCCATCAACTCCAATTCATGTTATTCATACACTTTTGGGTGTGGGACCATCCACTGGTACATAGGTAATCTACTGGAGTCATACCCTTAGAGAAACTGACTCCCCCTGCCTCAGAAGCTGTCAACTGCTTATAGCTCCTCTTGGTTGACAAACTAGACCATATAACAGTTTTCATAGATTGTCCTTAGAAAACAATAATGCATGGCTAGTTTATAGAAACAAGACAAAAATTTCATACAAACCAATGTTTTCACACATGTATATTATTGGTCACTAATTCCAAGTCAGAGCTGTCTGAAGGTCAGCCTAGGTGCCATTTTATAATTTTTAGTTGAGAACAAGTAACATTTTTGCATGAAATTATAAACTGAGTGAATGTCATATCTAGTCTTTATTCTGTTGCAGCCCAGTGGCTGGTGTGCATAGTTTTGCTTTAGAAAACACTTAACATGACTGGGCTCAAGTTGTCTACTTAATATCTAAGTCTCAGCAGTGAGAAATGAATTAATTTATCATTCTCTCCTTTAAGCAGAGACTGCACTTTAGTTTCCCAGCCACCCAGATCCTAATAATCACACAAAACTATATTAATTACAACACTGTTCAACTAATGGCTTAGGCATATTTCTAGCTAGCTCTTACATCTTAAATTAACCTGTTTCTATTAATCTATCTATCACCATGAGGCTGTGGCTTACCGGTAAGGTTTCAGCATCTTTCTCCTTCGGCAGTAACATGGTGTCTCCATGACTCTGCCTTCTTTCTCTCTGCATTCAGTTTAGTTTTCCCCACCTAGCTATATTCTGACCTGCCATAGGCCAAAGCAGATTCTTTATTAACAAATGATAATAAGACATCTTCATAGCATACAGAGGTGAGTCCTATATCACTCTCCTATAGGAAGGTCTGCATTCTGTGCAGCGTATACAGTATCTGAATCATAAGATTTAAGAAGAGATGGTCAGAATGTGGGCTTCTCTGTGTGAACAGCTCCTTCTGGAAATCTTACAGTACTCTCCATGAATCACATGATTAAGCCTATACGATTCTGAGTTGAGCTTTAGTTATCACCTAGAGCTGACTTGAGATTGTTGGCCAATTGTAAGTCATTAAATCCTTGAACTTTGTATCTGACGTTCTTTTCATTAAAAGATCAGTTTCCTTCCAACATCTGTTGACTTTATCCTCCAAAATTGAATATTAGCATCACAGAAAGGTTTTAGTCTGTTGGGGGCTTGCTTAACCACACTAGAAAGAGGATTCAAAGGTACCCTGGATTCTAGAAAAGTAGAAAGGCAAACTAGATAATACAACAAAAAAGTGTATACCCAAGATGTTGATTCTGGAGATGAGGAGAAAGGACACCTCCAGGGTCTCCTAATATCCTGCTATCCCATCACCATACCTGTGTGTAAGGGAGCCTGAACAGAGACATGGTTTCCTTTCAATGTTCTCCCATAAACAAGAGGGACAGAGAAAGACAACTGCTATCTTATCCACCACCTCCTTTTTGGTTTCTACATTTGTCTCCTGCATCATGTTTCTTCTGAAGTTGGACCAAAGAATCTTTCTCTGATGCATAAGCATACAGTGACTCACCCCATAAAGTTTGGCGAGGAGAGAAGAGATGCTCCCAGGTAGCTAACTAATATATTTTATAGTAGAAATACTTGAAAATCTCACACTAAATATCTCTAACAAAAAAAGCTCCTTTCAGGGCTTTTAGGAAAGAATTAACATCTTCCTGTTGGACCTAGTTCCTAATTCAAGGAAGATTAAAAACTAATCTGGTCTTTCTGCTTAATTTGTTAGACATGCTACTTAGGTACCATCATTTTGGAATTGCCTTTAAAATAAGTTAAATTTGATGTATTTTCTCCTGGTCATTGCCATTCAAATTTCTTACATATCAATAGACTTAACTGAAGAGAAAGAATAGATGGAAATTTGTAGACTTGACTCAGCAGTTAAGAACATTGGCTGATTTAGCAGAAGACTCAGGTCTGTTTCCCAGTACCCACTGGTAGCTCACAGCTGACATTAAGTCCAGCCAGTTCCAGGGGATATAATGCCCTCTTCTGGACTTCATGGGCATTGCACACACATGGTGCACATACTAATGGGAAAACAAAATACTCAAACACGTAAACTAAATATTGATGTATGTATGTCTCATCCTGTGCATAGCTGGGATATCATACAAGGTTGTT
Source organism: Arvicola amphibius (assembly GCF_903992535.2). Classification (NCBI taxonomy): domain Eukaryota; kingdom Metazoa; phylum Chordata; class Mammalia; order Rodentia; family Cricetidae; genus Arvicola; species Arvicola amphibius. The sequence goes on from NC_052049.1 coordinate 177,956,117, forward strand.
CCATAGGAGCTTGTCTCATTTACTGCAGAACACAAGTCCCTCACTTAAGCAGAAGGGTTGTTTGATGTGGGATGCCAATAGGCCAAACAGGATGTAATTGATACTAAGCCTCTGAGTGGTTATTTTAAAAGCAGCTACAGGACGAGGTGAGATGAGACACCTCCACTTACAGTTGTTCAATAATCCAAAGTGATAAACACAAAGCCATCAGTAGACAACAGGTACTTGGCATCAATATTATTAAGGACACAAGTGAAAGAACACCAATAACAAACAGAGCATTCTATAAACAGATATGCTATTTCTCCTGTGATCTGTGGTCAAAGAAAGGTCATGATTAGAAAAATCAGTGAGGATGGGGTAACTTGAACAGAACCAACAGACCTCTAAGTAGAGAAAGAGATGCTCTCAGGCAAAAAGATAGATATACCTGCTAAGTGAATTTTGAACCATGTCAGAGAGTATTAGGTAGAAATCATGACAGAAACAACATAGAGAGATCATTCAAGGGCTGAGTGTTCAGCTATGTGTATGTTAGAATTCCAATGTTGATCTTAAATCCAGCACAAAGGAAAGATGCCACAGCCACAGGAACTCCAGTCACCTTTGCGGCTACCAAAGTATCATTTGCCTGGAAAAATCTCAATATATCATGATACTAACTTTACTTTTTAAGAGTTAGGAAACTCCACCTTTCTCTATCTCTAAGCTGCAGGAGAAATGAGTTGACAAAGGATATTAGAGCCAACTTGGAATATGATGTATTGGAAATGCTCAGAACCCTAACAAAAGATTCAATAGATTCACTTGGAAAGTTGAAATAGACAAGGTTGCAGGACAAAATTGGGAGTCTGGGGGTACGGGGAGTAGGGAGGTTAGAAGGAGAAGAGGAGGAGAGAAGGGGAGGGGTAGGAGAACTTGAGTGAACAAGTAGTCAAGTTGGAGAAAGGACAGAGATGAGAGCAAAAAGAGATATTTTGATTGAGGGAGCCATTATAGGGCTAACAAGAAACCTGGCACTAGAGAAATCCCCAGGAATCCACAAGGATGACCCCAGCTAAGACTCTAAGAAATCGAGGAGAGAGTGCCTGAACTGGCCTTGCCCCAAAGGCAGACAGATGAATATCTTAAATATCACCATACAACCTTCATCCAGCAACTGATGGGAACAGAGGCAGAGACCCACAGCAGAGCATTGGACTGAGCTCCCAAAGTCCAGTTGTAGAGTGGGAGGAGTGAGAATATGAGCAAAGAGGTCAAGACCATGACAGGTGCACCCACTGAAACAGTCTACCTGAGCTAATAGGAGCTCACCAACTCCAGCTGGACAGGGATGGAACCAGCATAGGTCCAAACTAGTTCCTCTGAATGTGGGTGACAGTTGTATGGCTGGGGCAGACTGAGGGGCCACTGGCAGTGGCACCAGGATTTATTCCTACTGCTTGTACTGGCTTTTTGGAAAGCTCTTCTCTTTGTATGGATGCTTTGCTCAGCCTAAATATAGTAGGGGGACCTTGGACCTTCTCCAAAGCAAAGATGCCTTACTCTCCCTCAGGAGTGGATGGGAGATGGGAGGGTAGGTGAAGGAAATGGCAGGAGGGGAGGGAGTGGGAACTGGGATTGGTATGTAAAATGAAAAATACATAGTTTGTTTTCTCTTCCTTCCTTCCTTCCTTCCTTCCTTTCTTTCTTTCTTTCTTTCTTTCTTTCTTTCTTTCTTTCTTTCTTTCTTTCTTTTTTGAGGCAGGGTTTCTCTGTAGCATTGGAGCTAGTCTCTTGTAGACCAGGTTGGCCTTGAACTCACTGAGATCCACCTGCCTCTGCCTCCTGAGTGCTGGGATTAAAGGCGTGTACCACCATTGCCCGGCCTGTTTTCTTTTTTATCAATAAATAAATAAAAGAGAAAAATTTTAAAAAGATTTCAAAAAACTGTACATAGGAAAATTCAGAAATATGTTGAACACATTCCATATGGTCTGTCTCCCCAAAAGGGAATGCTACCTTCTAAGGATGTTTGGACTGAGTTAGGGAGATGGCTCTGTGGATAAAGTTCTTTCTTCAAGCAAAGGAACAAGAATTCCATCCCCTAAACCTGGCATAACTACATGTTGGGGATGCAGGGCCAAGCAGAATCCTAGGACTCATTGGTCAGCCTGTCTAGCCTGCTTAAGGAGTTCCAGGCCTATGATAGACCCTTTCTCAGAAACGGGGCAAATGATACCCGAGGAGCCACATTCAAGGCTGTCTTCTGATCTCCACATGCAGACATGTACATTACCCTATATACACCTCGACACACTCTACACACTCACACACACACACACACACACACACACACACACACATAGACACTCACATGGATACACACACAGGCACATAAAGTATGGAACAATCTAAAGAATAAAAACAACTTTAAATTATTACATAGATAAATAGAAGCTGGGAGAGATTAGTGGACACCAGACAGCTGTCCTACAGAGTCCAATTCTAGAAGATCATGAGTTAAAACCGGGAGAGAATGTGAGCCGAGCTGAGGCACAGCAGCCAGCACAGCTGTTCATAAGCTATTTAAAGGGATGGGGGGCCCAGTTCATGGCACCTGGTGACACTGAATACAGCCCCTGCTGTGGTAAGGCCTGAAGTTGGTTGTGAGCTGTCACCAACTATCAGATATTGATTATTTTTTCTTTCATTTTTAATGTCATTGAAGACTGCTCAAGAAGTGGCTTAGGTCCCCCATTCTTCAGTAGTTGCAATGGAAGGTCATTCCCTTGCCCACATGGAAGAGCTATGCTTTGATAATATCTTCTGGCCAGGAAAAGGCAGTTCTCCACATTTAACCCAAAAGCTCAGAAGCTGTGGCTTTTCTTCGTAATATATTTCTGATATGTGGGAAGAAGAGGGAGACTTTGCAGCATTCATATGTAATAAGGAAAATCAAAGTTCGTCATAGAAATCTTTCTACTCTCAGTGCCAGTAGCTGAAGTGTTGGTACAGGGAGGCAGAACCTTCAGGAAATGACTGTATATCATATATGAGGAGGCTGCATGAGGAAGCTTGGTACCCTGATGCAAGAGACCCAAGGGAGCTTTCCTGTCTTCTTACTGATCTAGAATAGGAGAGGAGTTGGCTGTTGGAGGGGTGAGGAGATGTCTCAGTGGCTGAAATGAGTACCATCCAAACGTAAGGAACTGAATTCAGATCCTCTGAATCTGGGTGGTGTTCCTGGCAGTTTACCCCTAACTCTAAAATGAGAAGGGTATCTCAAGCGCCAGCTGCCTCACAAAGACCGGCTATGTTAGTGAGATCTGGGTTTGATCTAGAGACCATGCCTGAGTGAATATGGTAGCAGAGGAATCAAGGATGATTTCCCAACATCAAGTTAAGGCTTCCATATGAATGTGCACACAAATGCACATTCATTCACACCATGTGTTCCCACACATGTGCAAAATATGAAAACACATACACATATAAGCAAACAAAAAATAAAAACAAACAAACAATTAAGTTTGAAGTCTGTAACCTAGCCTGGAAGACAGCTCTTACCAAAGCTGACCGAGTCAGATCCCTAATCTCAGACTATGTAAGACACAAAGTTACGGCGTTTTTGAGGCAGTCGGCTCTGTGGTTTTTGTTATGGTGTCAAATAGAATCTTAGACATTAGTATCCTCATGTACAGAATCCTCCATGATATCAGCACAGACAAGGCTGCTGTTTGACTCTTCTGTCCCCAACACCATACATAAAAAACAATGTTCCAGGCGTTTCCAGTTTTCTCTCTCTTGCATTCATTACTCATCGTAAGTTCATCTTTAGCTTATTTCTTTATGTAAATCTTGACCCAATTAGCTATTGCATAGCCATAGATGAGGACCTTGAAGTTCTGTTTGGGAACTGACCCAGGGTCTACACTAAACAAGCACTCTACCAGAGTGTCATTCAATGTTCCTGATTAAAAGTGTTTGCTATGTAGAAAATAATTTACAAAATAGGCATGAATTTTAATACACCATACCCACCATTCAATGAACATCTGGAAAAGCCCCTAAATCTTATTGAAGGTGATGAAATGGAGCAAGCTTTTTTGGACCACCAGCCCCCAAATTATGGCACAAAAGTTTATTAATTATGTAACCTTGGCCTTAGCTCAGGCTTATTCCTAACTAGTTCTTAAATTAACTCACATTTTAAAATCTACATTCTTTATGCGGATCTGTTACCTTTACTCTGTACTGCCACATTGCTTCCACTGTGTGTGGCTGGTGAGTCCTCCTTTCTTCTTCCCAGAGCTCTCTGACCCCAGAAGTCCTGCCTAGCCTCTTCCAGCCTAGCTAATGGCCATTCAGCTCTTTAGTAACCCAGTCACACTGACACATCTTCACACAGCATAAAGGAACATTCCACGACATTGACACCTGTGTCTGGAATTCTCCAAATCTCAACCCACCACTTTCCCACATGTCATCCCTATTTCCGCTTTCCTTTCTTTCTGTCCCCTATTCAGAGTATAAATCTCTGTATGCACCTTTTGCAGAATTATATGTTGTTGCTTTGCCTCTTATTTCTCTTTCAGATTTGCTTGAAAAGTCAGGCAGTGCTCATAAACTATATGTCATCTTTCAGATACATTCTTGTGTTGGCAGAATCACATTTCTGTGGTATATCTGTTTTCATACACAGAAGGAGGGGGCTCTCCTTCTTACCTGCTATGTGATACTCCATTGTGTGTAGTTATTTATATTTTTTTCTGTGGAAGACATTTGCTTCTGGTCTGTGGCTGTTGCTGGCAGTGAGTTCTGCCTGCACCGTTCTACACCTCAGAGATGAACTCCTCAGTAAGTTCTTCAGGGAACAAATGTGTGGACTTCAGACCTGGTTAGTTCGTATCTGTGGCCATGGGTGTGGGGACATGTCTTCATTGATGGATGATGTGGGAGGTCCCAGCCCACAGTGGGCAGCATCAGCTCTGAGCAGGTGGACCTGACCTGTGTAAGAAACCTAGATGAGCAAGCCAGAGAGACTAAGTCAGTTTCAGCATTTCTCTGAGGTCTCTGTCTCAGCTCCTGCCTCCAGGTTCCTGCCTTGAGCTGCTTCCCTGACTCCCCATGATGATGAACTCTAAACTGGAAACATAATGAACTTTTCCTTTCCCAATTTGAATTTGGTCATAATGACTATCACAGCGGCAGAAAGGAAACCAGGACGGTATATGCACCATTACAGACACTGCTACTGCTGTTGTTGCTGCTTTTGTCATTTTTATTTTTACAAGCTGTGCTTTAATTTATTTTCATCCATGTATTCTTTGTTTTTCTTCGGTGTGGTACTGAGGATGATCCTGAGGTGTTAGTTAGTCCTATACGAGCTAAGCAAGTGTGATATCATTGTACTGTCTCCAATACAGGGGCTCTAAATTAAACTTAGATTTCATTTATGGTGGCTAGTCTACCTAACATCCATCAAGTTTATCTATGTATGCCATGACACTTTTTTGTCCTCCTAACAGGAATTTTTTAAATTTATCTTACAGTCAACTGATGAGGAGGTCATGTGACCTGGCTGTGCCTACAAGGCAGACAAAGAAGCTGACTGAGAAAGTTCTAAAGAAACTTTATGCTGAAAGAAACTTAGAGAAGAAATAGCAAAAAGAGAAAATGCCAGCACTCATAGGTGAAGTCCCAAAGAATTAGCTTATGGTGGAAGACAATGTGGTTATATGATGGTCTTGATTTGCATTTCTCTGAAGGTTAAAAATGTTGAGCATTTCCTTAAGTGTCTTTCAGTCATTTTAGATTCCTCTGTTGAGAGTTCTCTGTTTAGGTCTGTACCCCATTTTTTCATTGGATTATTTGTTCTTTTGTATATTTTGTAGATTAGCCCTCTGTCTGATGTGGTGTTCATCTTAACACCTGTAAGAAAGGCTAAGATCCAAAACACTGATAACAGCTTATGCTGGAGAGGATGTGGGGTAAAGGGAACACTCCTGCATTGCTGGTGGGATTGCAAACTGGTCCAGCCTCTTTGGAAATCAGCACGATGATATCTTAGAAAATTTGGAAACAACCTACCTCAAGACCCAGGAATACTACTTTTGGATATATACCCAAAGAATGTTTAATCGTACCACAAGGACATATGCTCAACTATGTTCACAGCAGTATTGTTTGTCATAGCCGGAACCTGGAAATAACCTAAATGCCTCTCGAAACAAGGAAAATGTGTTACATTTACACAATGGAGTACTACACAGAAAAACATAATGACATCTTGAATTTTGCAGGCAAATGGATGGAGCTAGAAAACATTATATTGAGTGAGTTAACCCAGACCCAGAAAGACAATTATCACATGTACTCACTCATGAGTGGCTTTTAGACATAAAGCAAAGAAAACCAGCCTACAATTCACAATCCCAGAGAACCCAGGCAACAATGAGGACCCTAAGAGAGACATACATGTATCTAATCTACATGGGAAGTAGAAAAAGACAAGATCTCCTGAGTAAATTGGGAACAAGGGATCCATGGAAGAGGGATGAAGAGGAAGGGAGAGGAAAGGAGGGGAGCAAAGAAAAATGTAGAGCTCAATAAAATCAATAAAAAATTATATGCTGGTCTTTATCATATCAGTCTCCATAGAAATGGTACATGAGTAGCCCCAGCAAGAGAGTCAACCTATGTGGGCTTGGGTTAGCACGGGGAAATAATCTTTGCAAATCTCAGTTCTTCACTTGAAATCATTTAAATAGGAATGCAATCCACAGCCACACAGCCGGCAATTCCCTCTCTTCAGAACCAGTTACACCATTCACAACCAGCTTCCTTATCACACCACCCACTTTCACACTTTTTTCTTCCTACTCTTGCTCCTCACCCTAACATCCATTATTTTTTTCTTTGTCTATACCCATCCTAACAGGTATAGGTGGTCTTTAAAGATGGATTTTACTTCCTTTTCTCTGATTAGCAGTGGTGAGTAGCTCTACATCCATCTTTTGACCATTTGGTTTTTTTTTTTGTTTGTTTTTTTTTCTTTTGAGAAATGTTTATTAGAATTATTTTCCCATTTTTCAAGAAAATAACACCTTTTTCTTGATGTTGAGCATCATGGATTCTTGTATATTTTACATAGTTATACTTTGTCCTATTCTTTAGGCTTTTCTCTTTGTAGCCATTTCTTTGCTGTATAGAAGCTAAGCCATTTGAAAAAATCAGACTTCTCTATTACTGTTACTTGTGCATTTAAGGCCTTAATCAAGCAGACTATACTCAGGTCTAGGTGATGAAGTATTCCTCCTATGTTTTCTTCTGGAAGTTTAGGTTAACCTTCTGAAATAGAAGTCCATAATTCATTTGAGCTGAGATCTAAAGATGATGTGATACATGGGTCTAATTACAACCTGTGTATGAGTATTGTCTTCCCTACAAATCATTATTAGAGAGTCTGTCTGTCCGATCTTTGTAATATCTCCTTGGCCATTCATGAAAAAAGGTCACAAGAGAATAAATGCTTTCTCCATAATATTCTGTGTGACCATTGTTAAGCCAGAACCATGCATTATACAAGAATAGTTTTGTGGTATATTTTGCAATCAGGCAGTATGATGCTTCCAAGTTCATTTTTGTTATTTGGCTTTTTGTGGTATTTACTCTCATGGTTTCCCACGGATTTTAAGATTATTTGTTTATTTATTTTTACTTCTTTGAAAAATGTTTTTTGATGTGTGTTGGGGAGCATATAGTTCTCGTCCTCAGTGATATTTTTATAGTGATGGAATTTGATTTGGAATAACTGTCTTAGTGACTATTCTATTACTATGAAGAGATACCATGGCCCAGGCAATTTATAAAAGAATATTTAAATGGGGGCTTGTTTACAGGTTCAGGGGTTTAGTCCATGACCATCATTGTGAGGAGCCTTGTGGCAGACACTGTACTGGAGCTAGGATCCAACATCCTGACTTACAGGCATCAGGAAGAGAGAGAGAGGGGGAGAGAGAGAGGGAGAGAGAAAGGGGGGGATAGGTTTACTCCCCATAGCACACCTCCTTCCATATGGCCATACTTCCTAATCTTTCCAAAACAGTTCCACTAACTGGGTCCAAGCACTCAAATACACAAGCCTATGGGGACCATTCTCACTCAAACTACCACAATAACTATATTTGGAGTAGGTATTTTTAATAATATAAACTTTTTCAACCCACAAAGTTGTGCATTACCCCATTTATTTGAGTCTTTTTCAGCTTTGTTCATTAGTGATTCATGATCATTGTCATCACTTGACTTATTGGTTAAATTTACTTCTAGAATATTTTTATACTCACTCTAAATCGGATCATTTTCTTGATTTGTATTTCAGATGATTTTCCATTAGCAAATGTACACACTACTGATTTTTCCTATTGATTTTGTATCCTGCAACTTTATTGAATTTGTTCATTAGTGCTAACAGGTTTTCGCTGACATCTTCATGGTATTTTATTTAGATAATCATTTTATCCACAAGCAGATAATTTAACTGTTTTATTTACAATTTATGTGCTTTATTTCTTTCTCTTACCTCTCATTCTGGCTAGAACTTTGAAAACTATGTTGAACAGAAGTGGTAGAAGTTGGCAACTTCATTCTCTGCTGGATCATAGAGGAAATTTTTCTTGCTTAGTATGACATTACCTATGAACTGGTAAATATGGCCTTTCTTATGATGGGTCCCTCTGTTCCTAATTTGTTGAGGATTTTATCTCCCAAAGAAATGGTGAATTTTGTTAACTGTTTTTCTGGTTTTATTGAAATGATATAGCTATATCTTTATGTCCCAGTCCTTGGGATGATGGGCTGTGCTTCAATCACAAGGCACATGCCCAGTTATGCCTACTGTCTGTGTGTGTGTGCTGAGCATGCTCAGTTGTGCTTACTGTCTCTGTGTGCTGAACATGCTCAGTGTGCTTATTGTCTGTGTGTGCTGAACTATCTGTCCATTCTGGGATTATTCATTTGAAGAATTTTGTAATGTGAATTTAGCTTGCTAGTATTTAGTTGAGGGTATCTGCATACATGTTCTCCAATGATCTTCTTCTGGTTTTTCCTTCCTTCAGCCCTCCTCCTCCCTCCTTCCCCCTCTCTCTTTCTCTCTTCTTCAGTACTTTCTTTCTTCATTCTTTGTATCCATATTTCACCCCTTTCTTCATGCCCTTGTTCTCTTCTTCCCTCTTTCATGCCTTCTACTTCCTCCACTCCCCCTTTCTTTCTTCTCACCCTCTTCCCTTTCGTTTATTTCTTCATTTCTTTGTTCTTCCTTTTCCTTCCTTCCCATTCCACCTTTTTCTCTTTCTTCTCTGCTCTTTCCTCCCTTTCCATGTTTCTCTTTCTTTCTTCCTTCTTTCTCTCACCTTAATTTTTCTAGTGTCCTTTCTGGTTTGTTCCCAGGGTACCTCCAATTTTAGAATCATATTGGAAACATCTCCTCTGCAAGGACTTCCAGTACTTTAATTGGAATTGGTGTGTGCTCTTCTTTAAAACGTCTGGTAGAATTTATCAGTGATGTCACTTAGTCATTGGATTTGCCTTGATGTGAACTTTGAAGCCTCCAGTTGTATAATATTTCTTCCTTGCATAGTTAAGGGGGCTCTGCTGTCTGCACTGCACTGTTTTCAACAGGTTCTCAGCTACAATGGCTGTTGCATGAGATCAAACATGTCTTGGCCCAGACAAGACACTCAGAGCTCCTGCTCACAGTCCACACTGACCACAGCTTGTAGCATGAAAACCAATCAGTGGAAATGGGAAGCTTTGGGACATATGCATAGTCTTTACATGAAGATGTAAGATATGTATTTTCTGGGCCCCAGACATTACAGTAAGCAGAATTTTGCTAACTCATGTCTGTAAATCCCCAAGCACTTAGTAAAGACTTTAAGAGGTCACTGTCATGCAGGGTCAAGGACTTATGGCAGACAGGTATGAGTCATACCCCGCATGAATGAGCATGACTAACACCATTCCAGGTCCCATACGGAAGAGCCTTTTCCAGGACTTTTGCCCTATGACCTAGATAAAGGAACAACTAAGTTTATGAACTCTGAGAAAGTCTGCTTTGCTGAACATGACAGTGGGAGGTACTTCTGAGTTCAGGCAGGATCTGAGCCAGGGGGGCACTGATGTAAGAGAAGAGGGGAGTTTTCATAGGTCAGATATACATCCCCTGGGTATGGGGTTTGGGCACACGCTGGTTCATTTATCAGGGTTGATCAGTGTCTGATGTTCCTGTTTATTTTTTTTCCAAGCAGTAATTCCTTAGGCGTTGACCTGCATGTATCACTGTGTTAATTGACACAATTATAGTATTAAAAATTCTAGATGCCACTGGGAGAGAGAATATGCAATATTTATTTTCTACCTCCATTAGCTTTTCTTATTTCCTCTTTCCTCTTCCTTTTTATATATTCTCTCATTTCTTCACCCCAGACTAAATAGTTCCCTTTCTGATTTCATATATTTATGTAAAATCTAGATGATATAGATATGTATGTACATCTCAACACATTTAAGGGTTAAATTATACCCAGCTTTACATCTAAAAACTGATATGATTTATACAGATAGTATACTAGAAATAATTTTATCTAAATGTTCAAATTTTATTATTTCACTAATAGATTTTAATACCAAATTATGAATACTTTGGGAGAGAAAATGACAATCCCGAGGACACATACTTTATATTAATTTTGTGCACTTATTTCATTTTCTAATTCATTATACTTCCATGTGTTTGTATTATATATTTTAATTATGTTACTGTTACTACATTAAAGGAAACTGAAAAGTTTACAATCAAAACAAATTATAGACTTTATCTAAAGGAAGGTCAAGAAGAACAAATTTTATATACTGACATATAAAATATTGCTTCTATATTGTGACCCACTTAATCACTTCAGTCCCCAGCATCGGCCTACAAATGTGAGCAGTAATCATTAGGTTAAGATGTGGATGTTTTTTGATTCTTGGTCAAGTAACTACAGTTTGTTTACCACTAGTCAGCATTTATCATTTCATTTCTTCTTTAAAATGATCCACTCTACTGTTCCAGGGGACTGTCTTTATTACCAGGCACTTACTTCAAAGTCTATGTCCCCGGGAACATGTAACAATCACTTCATCAAGACAAGGAAGAGATCTAGATGCAGTTCCTAGAATCTGTGTGTTAGAAGAGGGTTCTGTCCCCTGGGAATCAGCTTTTGGAGGCAGTTGTTGGGCAGAGAGCAAATACCACAATACACGCTTGCACCTGCAAGATGGATAACAGGTGGTACCTAACAGTTACAGGTTACGAGAATTCTCAGACCCTTATGCTCTTTGGGGCTAATGCTCTTAGTGCCTGAACCCCTAGGTGTTACAAACTATTGTAGCTTTGAAAATAGTTCTTTACTGATTCATTAATAGCAGTCCGACTCATCCCATCACAAACCATTCCAACCCAGGAATAACATGTTTAGACTACTCAGTAGATAGAGATCTTCCTTCTTATCAAGCATCTCAGTATATTTGCCAGCTTATCAGTTTATTTACATGCAACACATGAGGACACCAGTCTTTTCCCTTGCATGATAACATTTTCCCAATAATTAGAGATATATAGATCATGGGTCCCATGGCTTTCTTCTTCCTAGTAATGCGTGTAATATATATTAGCAAAGTAGAACTTGTATTCATTATGGCCTGTAACTATAATTGGCTAATTAGATTTGGATGGACTCCATTTGCCATGGTTTATCTAATATAGGATTGTTCATTTTGATTTATTTCTTGGCTGTTCAGATTCTGTCAAGTAGTTATTTCTAAAAGGTCACAGAGATGTATTGATACATCTATATTTAACAGCGTTGGACAAAACAACAACTTGTTTTGACCAATATATTAATTAAGAAAACACTGAGTTGATGCTTCTATTCCAACATGCGAAACAATTGGTTTTACTATCTTTTCTTGACTCGACAATGTTTTAAGAAGAGAGGCAAAAAGGCTTTACTTGAAGGGCATGCTATGATCAGTCAGTAGCAATGTGTTGGATCAGCCTGTTCCAAGTAGCATCTGGGCTCCGTGGGGAGGAAGACTGTCATCAATTAGTGGTCTCTGGCAAAGACCCAGGAGGGAAGGGAGATGATGAACACACCTTTTCCAGATTAGCTGGAAACATCACCTTTCCCAGGGCAGCTGGCATTTCAACAGACAGTGAAGGTGCGTTTGCATACAAAGGAATCCATGCCTAAGGATGAAACATAACTGCAAGAGAGAGTTGCAAAAATGTCATATGCATATAAACACACTCAGCTGAAATGGATGAATTCATGAGAACTGGTACAGAAGAAGAAATATGGTAAAGATATTGAGGTTAAATGTTAAAATTAACAAACATGATCGAATAGCTTCTGAGAATGTTTTATGATCCCAAAGGGAAAAAGGCCTGCATTCTTCTCGAGGACCTGAAACATTACAAATACCGATAATATGCTAGGAAATAAAGAATTATCTCTAGTTTAGAAGAGATTCAGGCTGTCTGCTAACCTTGATGAAATCAAATTAGAAATCAATAATGTATTCACGGCTAATGCCCTCCAAAATATGTGGATATTAAGTTGCATATTTTTAATGATTAACTGGCTAAAAATGTAACCACAGAAAAATATCAGACCACTTCAAATCTGTGGGAATGAGCTAAAGCCAGGCTCAGCGAGGCCTTGCAAGTGTCAATATCTGAGTTCAACCCACATAAAAAAGTGATTTGTTCTATCTTCACCTAAAATCCCAGTGGTGGGGAGGTGAATCCCAGAGCCTTGCTGGCCAGCCAGTCTAGCCTAACTGGTAAGCTCCAGGTCAATGAGAGGCCTTATCAGAAGGTGGATGACGTTCTCCTGGTATCCATGACTAAGCATGCACATGTGAATATACATGAGCGTGCACACTCACACACACATGCACATACTCATGTGCACACATTTAAGAAAGCAAGCATATCTGTGCAATGAGGATCTGAGTAAAGCCATTTTGTTCATGTTGTAAGTGTCTTGAAGTTTAGAGATTGTTGGTTGGCCTGAAGATCACTATACCTACCTTAAGGTACCGATAGGCCTATTATAAGTAGTGTTATAACTTATGCAGATGTGACAAGTTTGGTAGAGAGAAGAGATGAATTGCTCCTTTGAATGACTTTATTTGGAGAGTTAGAGCAGGATGCAATCCAGCTCTGAATGGTAGGAGAAATCACTCAGTTCTGAAGAAAAGCTTGATTAGGAAAGAGAGTCATCATGAATAGCATGATGACAGTTCTGGAAAGAGATGGACCCTTTAGTCCCATAAGGGAAAGGGAATTGCTTGTTCTTATAGGTTCCCCTGAAATGTATGCGTGTGTGGGCATGGGTGGGGGGCTTTTGAATCATGCAGTGGCCTTTGAGCCATGCATGCACCTGAGAGTGGTTCTAGTAACAGATCAGCTCATCAAGATAGACTTGAATGGAACTATTTCCTCTGTCTGTCTTTGTTTCACCAATCTGGGGACAAGAAGATGTGTGCTTGTATCTCCACAGGAAAAGTCAGACAGCAAGAATGTTTATTGAAAGAGCACCTGGCACTCACTCCCACAGGGAAAGGATTGCAGAGTGTCAGGAGGAGGTGAGCTGAAATATTGATCCAGGACACCTTTGGCCTGTGCCATCTCTACCTGTCATGATGCCTAGAGCTGTGACCACCCTTTGGAGTTCTTCCTGTTGAGTTGAGATGTCTAGGCCTCTATAATCCTACAGCCATCTGTCATCAAGTATGGTTAATCTCAGGTGTGGCCGTGACCTTGTACGAAATGATTCTTGGCCACCAAAACAAGCCAGAAGGCTGGCAAAGGAAGACCTTCTAGTGACAGCCTTCCTAGTAGCAGGAACAAGTCCATTTCTTGAATTCAATTCTGGGCACAATGCCCACACATGCACTGCAAAGCCCATACCTCTAAAGCATGACAGCAGAGACTTCAACGTAAGGGTTTGACTCTGGGCTTCAATACTCTTTCAACATACCACAGCTGTCCCTTTGAGGTAGGTTCTTGTCCCAGATAACTCAAAGAATGGGCAACTTGATGAAATGAGAACCAAAGAGAAGTAATTCAGTCTGAATTCTCCTAAGAATCAATCTGTACTATGACTTTGGGTATGACAGCCACAAGAACTAACATTTACTCAGTACCTACCATGTACCAATGACCACCTTAACTGTTCTGCATGTATTTAACTACCTGAGACTTTGTCTCCCTGATTGTAGGAAATAATACCTACTGAGCAGTTTTGCGACGTGTGTTCAATGAGCTAACATATTTGCTAATTCTCTTTGCATGCAGTGGGCTCCATTCCCATAGGAACTCCTCCCGCCCTCTCCCTCGTCATGTGTGAATAATTCTAGATCTCCAAATACACAGCGTGCTCCATCAGCCTTGATATATGATAACAATAATGTTTATAATGATAGTTATTATAGCTCTCCTTTATTGAGGGCTTACCATTTTCCAGTCAGTGTACTAAGCCCTTGATGTGCATAGATAGATTCATTGTGTCCCCAGAATACCCCTGTGTGGCAGAAACATGAAACTCTTGATTCTATGCTGTCCCCAAAAGAAAACCCATAAGAAAGTGTTTCCCTTCTCATGCAACCACTTATTTATCATCCTCTTTCTTTCTTTCTTGTGTGTGTGTGTGTGTGTATGCATGCACATGCACAGTGCACACACACACATACTCATGCACACACATAGGTGTGCAAGTGCAAACAATTTTCCTCAGCTTAATTATGTTTCAACTGCTTTCATTTTTCTTTTCTTCCATTTCTAGCCATATTTAATTCTTTTCTTTGTTTTGCATTCAGAATTATTTCATGCTCAAAAAAATTACAGTCCTATAGAGAAAGCCAACACCCGTTCCCTCTGCAGAGCTCAGCACGAGTGGGAATCCTGCCATTGAGCAGTCTGTCCTCGTTCAATTTTAGCATCCTATAATTTCCTGCATAATTGTTTAAATGTCCTCATTCTCATCCCTGTCTCTCTCCCCAAACTTTGCTATTTTTTTTTTAAAGAAGGCACCCAAGCCTCACGTCTGCCTCAGCAGGGAACTTCTCAGGCTCCATGCCAGATAGCACCATGCACCTTGGGTTACCATGGTACCTCAGCAAGCTTGCTGGGTGTCCACCATGGAAGCCCTCCAACCTGTCCTTGCCTGGGTCACCTTCCCCCTCTGCCAGCCGCCTGGAGGCCAAGCATGCGGAAATTCCTTATGTGTTGATGACATTCGATTCCCAAATATCACATAACCAAAAATATTAAAATAAACTGCTCATAACATTTTCCTGAATGCCATCTGGGCCCCACTGGAAGCTGACACTATCCGTCAGACCCATGATAACCACATTTTCCCCTCCTTTGTATGTGTTAATGTTGTCATAATGGATTTCACTTTAATGTCCCAATTACATTTATGACATTCTTTCATCCGAGTGGCACTAATGACTTTCATTATTATTTATGCTCCTCCTTAATTATAAGACCCTCACCTCTCTCATTACACAAACGCCTTCCTCACCCCCTCACGTGCACACATGCTCTCTGGTATGAAGCTAATGTTCCTTCGATTCCCATTGTCATAAACACAATGATTAATTACTCCTGTTAAACCATTCCACCCCAGGGTGATCGGATTGGTGAAACAGGAAGGACCAGATTGCTGCTCTAGGGGATTTCTGGGGACACCTGTCAGAAAGGAGAGACAAAGAGGAGCCCTTAGCCTCCAAATAAATAAATGCCTGGCAGTTATTGCCAGTTTTAGACTCGGGATTAATCACCAGAAGAAGCAATTTTAAGTTAAGATAGAACAGGTCACTGGCTCCAACTGTCTTGCTTTGTAGATGATGGTAGCATGACCCACGGAGGTGTGTAGAAACCATAGAAGCCATAGAGCACACAACTTTGTCATTTAGCATGGTCTTCAGAGAGAACTGACCTGTACGTGGCAAAATTGTACCAATTATAAGTATTCTTGTGTTACGAGAAAGATTTTCATTTGACCTTTTCAGCCTAGGGAGAGATTTATGATGTGATTGAAACAACAGGATAAGGCAGAGGTAGTGTTAGATTTTATTTACAAATTCCACCCCAGTGGGACATAAGCCATGCCTACCCTTCCCCTATAGCTTCAACCATAAACCAAAGTACATTCTATCCACATTTATCCTGGAGAACAAATGAGACCATTGGGTTAATGTAGCGTAGGGGTGAGGAGACATCATGAGTTGTGTGGTGGCCCCGTAACAGCTGTACCACTGAGAAGTCTCACCAGAGCATAGATACTTGTTTTTCTCATAGCTGTCTAGACAGTTGCCCACTTCAGCAGCCTTCTGCTTACACAACCGAGTTTCTCCTAACATTAGGAAATCATGTGCAATTAGGGCAGATTGCACACAAATGTATGAAAGGTAGAGGAAGGAGCGATGGGAATCTCACATGAGGATCCAATGACCCTACCCAGTCACTCCTTCTCTGAGAGAATGGTAACAGTCAACAGACCTAATAGAGATGGTCTCTTGCAAGAAGGTATAGCTAATGATGAAGATGACAGCTATTTTGCTCAATGACCAAATTCTATAGCACATTTGTCCCAAATCTGAACTTCAAGGGATCTAACAGCCTCTATTCTGTTTTCTTGATACTCCCATCATTTCCATGGGAACAAACCCAGGCTCTCCGTGTGGATAGGGGCCCAGATGTTCCATGCAGCCCTATTGACTTCCCAGCTGATTGGAGATGTAGGAGCAAGGCCAGCCAAGATTAGCCAAACCATAGCAACCAGCCAGCTGCATCCAGTCCAAATTGCCAATGTGCAGATGCAGGCACTCAGGAGATGGCAGTGACTGTCAACGTTTGGGGGTGGTTCATTAACAATACAAGGTGATGGATGTACTCATCAGGGGAAACACATTTTGGCATGGGGACTGTTGTGAAAGTTAAGAAAACCAATCATGAAAGAAATTTACTTAGGTCCAGGTAGAAAGCAGTTATCTTAGTTCTTGCTTTAGCTGTCAACTTGACACAGCTCAGTTATAATGAGGGCTATCAATTGAAAGACAAGCAGTTTGGCCTGTGACATCATCTTGATTTCTAATCAATGTGGGAGGGCCCAAGCCACTGTGAATGGTATATTGCTAGGTAGGTGGGACTGGGCTGTATAAGTTATCTAGTCATAGGATTAGAGAGATGGCTCATTGGTTAAGAGCCCTGGATGCTCTTCTGGAGGATCTGGGTTTGAGTCTAAGAATCCACTTGGCAATTTACAACTCTGCAACTCCAGTACCATGGGATCCAACACCCTCTTTTGGTCTCTAAGGGTACCAGGCATGCATGTGGTGCGCAAATATACATTCAGGCAGAACACTCAGATGGGCAAAATATAAGTGAAAGGAAAAATTAGAAAAAGAGAAGGCTAGATGAGTCATAACAAATAAAAGGGAGAGAAAGAGAGAGAAGTAAGTGAAAAGCATTCCTTTACCATTCCACACAGAATTCTCTCAAAGATGGACTGCAACCTAGGAGTGTAAGAGGAAGAAAACCCTTTCCTTCTCCTTTTGGCCATGGTGTTTGTCATAGCCATAGAGAGGAAACCAGGACAAGAGTGAACTCAGCACCCTGCACGGGAGCAAGTATCATCATCTTTGCTCTTGTAGAAAGGAGAAAACCCAGACTTCTAGGTATCACAAACCAAACTTCAGAATGTCTCAGAGGCCAAGGCAAGGTTTCACATCTGTGAATTTGGGTTCCAGAGACAAAGCATGCTTAAGTGTTGCACTTGCTGTATTGGGCAATCTTGAGACTACCTCACCATCCATAGACTCTGGAGTCACCTGGGAAACATGTCTCTTGTGCACACCTGTGGGGGGTTACTTGATCAGGTTAGCCTCTGAGCATCTCCATGGGAGGTTATGTCCATTAGGTTAATAGAGATTAGAACATGCGCTATTGCCTGGAGTGAGATCCTCTGGGGTGGACAGGAGGAATAAAGTGAGTGGAGCGCAAACTCACTTCCCTTCACTGTGGATACAACTTGACCCACAGCCTCAAGCTCCCACTACCAGGAGTGTCCTGCCATGATGAACTGTAACCCTGAACTCTGAGCTAAAATAAACTCTTTCTCCATTACCATTAAGGTATTATGCTAGGGAACTATCACAGAATCAGGAAAAATAACCAAGACATCCTCATTAGGTAGCAGAGTTGGCCCTGTCACAGCCCTTTCAAGAGCTCCTAGATTGGGAAGAGCTGGAGGAAGCAGCTTAAATGATAGCCAACTCATACGCACACAGGGCCAGAAAGGTGTACAAAGCTACCTTCAATGTATAAAATTCTTTTGTTAATGAGTCAGGAATTGAAGAAATAGCGTCACAGTTGTCTTAGTTACTTAGTTATTGATGTGATGAAACACCATGATTAAGGCGACTCCTAAAGGGACACATTGAGTTGGGGACTGACTTACAGTTTCAGAGGCTTACTCCATTATCACTGCAGTGTGGGGGCAAGGCAGCCGGCAGGCATGATGGTAGAGAAACAGTAGCTGGGAGCTTATATCTGACCCACGAGTTGCAGGCACAAGTAAGACTTGAGTAAAAGCCCATCCCCAGTGACAGACCTCCTGCAAAAAGGCCACACCTCCTCCAACAAGACCACACCTCCTTCAACAAGGCCACACCTCCTGCAACAAGGCCATACTTCACAATCCTTCCCAAAGAGTTCTACTAACTGAGGACCAAGCATTCAAACATATATGCCTTTGGGGTACATTATTATTCTAACCACCACCACAGTACTGCTCTTACACAAGACTAGAGTTTAGTTCCCAGCACCCTTGGGTGTATCACAACCACTTGTAACTCCAAGTCTATGGGACCCTATGCTCCCTTCTGGCCCCTTCAGGCATCACTACTCACAAGTTCCCAGACTTTCATAGACACACACACACACACACACACACACACATAAACACATAATTAAAGAATAAAAATAAAATATTAAAGTATAAACCAATGAGTGAAGATATTATTATGGTCTTTGATTTATTTTAATCCTGCTGATATATATGTGTATATTCCTACTCCTTGATCCCTCTCAATAAAAAATTCAGACATGAAGAAGGGGAGAAAGACAAATGAGGGGAGAACTTAGCTGGAAAGAGGAGATTGTGTGTAATACAGAGGAAGGAAGAAAAGATAAAGAACACTAAGAATGATTTGAAAGGAATTAAGAAAACATGATTTTATGAGTATTTAATAATATACATACCACACACATATATAATTTTAATTTAGTTACATCACACAGAGGGATAATGCTTCCCAATGAGCCATAGAATATATAACAAAAAAAAAAAAACCAGTACGAAGTAGGAGACATCTCCATTCAAGTTGTTGGTCAGAGGGGTTCAGAGACCTCCAAACAATATAGGTTAATACCATTGCTTTTGGTTGCTTGTCAGAATATGAAGATAAGACCCTATTACTATAGATATCACATTGACCTTGAAATCTCCTCCCTAGAGATCAGCTTTTATAATGTTGAAATGGGTTATAAAAGCTACTGATGCAGAATAGTTACCAACAGTCTAATCCAGCTGTAAAAGCTGAGGACCACAATACCAGGACAGGCAAAAGAGCCCCAATAAAGAAATAGAGGCACTTTTATCTTCGGGGCAACCAACAGCTGTCCAGTTGGATCCAAATCTCACTCAATTGGGGGGGGGGCTCATTCCTGCTACTGTTAACTTAGCTAAGGACCCATCACTTGAGTGGTCTTAGGTCCTGGAGAAGAACTTACTATTATCATACTACTAAAGTAATTGTTTCCAGTTGCCTTTTAAGTATTGATCTTTATACTCAAAGATCTGCACGAATCTCAGTTATCATCAAAGAAGTTTCTGCAGGAGACAGAGCTATTACAGTGATCCACAACCTGTTAAAAAGGCAGAGAAAAAGTGAGGTTGGGTTGTCTAGCCCCCAAAGGGACATCTATAGCACCATACCTAGAGTTAATGTTCAGGAAGCATTACAGAAGAGAGAGTGGAAAAACCATGAAATCCAGAGACCAGGACAACTGTTTCATAATAGTTTTTTATCTGAACAGGAAAGGGATGCTTCCCCATAAACTCCCAAAAGTATTATGTATGAAGATCGGCAAAGACTTCAACAGATATTTCAACACTGATGGAGAAAAACACCACAAGGCTCTATCCCTATTTGAAGAAATATGGACAATCAGTTGTTGATGAGGGGGAACCAGGGACAAAAACCTGAGCCTGAGGGGCCAGTCCCTAGCACATGCAAATAAGAACAACATTAATTGAACTAAGCAGGTTGTATTTATACATATAATATATAGTATGTATATTCATACATATGGCAAAATAAATATAGCAGAAGAGGTAGATCATGGATAAGAGACAAAATGTTGGGGGGACATGGGAGGAGTTGGATTGGGAAGAGGGATTAGAGAAAATATGTAACTGTATCATGGTTGTATATCAAATATTGAAATAAAATATGAAATAACTATAGATTAGCCCATTCTAAGATCCTTTAAAGTCCCTAGCATGAATTATTTTTATAATCAAAGGTATACCTTCTTCGCCTCCTTTAAATGCATTTCTTTTTTAATGTAAATATGACGTTAAAATATGCTTGTTGATCTTTTCCAAGAAACTTTTAGAAAGCAGTTATAATATTTAGGCCAAGTCTCCTGACAGATTCTTCTTGGCAGATGTTTACATATGGAAAGATAATTGAATGATATAAAATAAGGCTTCCATCATCTTTCCTATTGGAGGTCATGGTCACATGATAATGTATAGAAATGGACTTGGAGCAAAAATCTGTAAAGTGAGGCTAGTAGGAATATGCATAGATAACTCAAACTATGCTGATGGACTTCATAAATAATTTCTCACACATATGGTCATCTCTTCCATGTAGTAATAAGTTAAGCAGCAGAACCATATTCTTCTGCACAGCATGTGAAGTTCTAAGAGCCAAGATTTTATAAGATACAACATCACTGGAGATAGACTCACAGTGGCAAATCTCTAGGTCACTGTTTGGCAGACTGTCATAGAATCAGCTTGGAGGTCTTACAAAGGTTTTGATCTAACCTTCTGTCATGGGAAATTTTATTTTATTAATTATGCAGTGGGATCCAGATTGTTAACATCGTGCTTTTAGAAAACTCCTGAGGTTTTGAGATTCATTGTTCTGCAGGTTGCTTGGCATGAGGAAGAAAAGAAAAGAGCTGAAATGTGGGCTGGTCAGATGCTCAGCAGTCATGAACACTTTCTGTACAATCATGAGGATGGAATTCTGATTCCAGCACCATTTATCAAGCTAGGTATTGTATGTACACCTATATCCACAGATTACCTATAGCCACAGTGTACCTATATCCACAGCTCACCTATATCCACAGGTCACCTATAGCACAGCTTACCTATAGCACAGCTTACCTATAGCCACAGCTCCAAAGAAGAATAGAGACTGGAGGACTTCTGGCTTCAAGCCTGGCTGGGGGGAAAGGAGCCATGGTTTCAGGGAAAGATCTCACCTCAGAGGACTAAGAAGAATGTGATAGAAGATGACATCTGACACCCTTTCAGGTCTCTACACATACACAGGTACATGAGTTCACATGTGTGTGTGTGCGCACATGCATGCACACACACATACGAGTATGAGTAAGAGAAAACTGCATAGCCAATGCTGTGTCAAGTCTCTGAGTTTTCTTGCTAAAGGAACATGGGCTAGCAGTCATGCTACAGTGGGAGATACAATGAAGCTTGGCTATCTGTGATAACTCTTACTACATGACCTTAGATCATGGTTTAACTTCTTTGGGGATCAGTTTTCTTGCCAATAAGATGCTTTAGAGAAGAGGAGATGTAGAAGGAGCTGCGGGCTGTATCCCGCCACCTGGATCCTGCACTGCTAGCTTTACACTTGAAATAATTACACGGAAACTGTATTCATTTAAACACTGCCTGGCCCATTAGTTCCATCCAGCCTCTTATTGGCTAATTCTCATATCTTGCTTTAACCCATATTTAGTAATCTGTGTAGCACCACAAGGTGGTGGCTTACCAAGAAGGATCTTAACCTGCATCTGTCTTGGGTCTGAGAATCATGGCGACTGACTGAGGTGTCTGCCTGACTCTGCTTTCTTTCTCTCACAATTCTGTTCTGTCTACTCCACCTACCTAATTTTCTGTCCTCCTTAAAGGGCCAAGGCAGTTTCTTTATTAACCAATGAAAGTAACACATAGACAGATGACCCTCCTCCATCAAGGAGAGTTTCCGCTCCCTTTGTCACATGACAGTCTGTCTGAGGAGCTTCTGGGTTAAAGCAGGTACAAGTCTGAGCTACGGTTGATCAGAACCTGTCATGCTAGGGATTCTCCATCCAGCACTCACTTCTGACTTGTTTACAGTGTCCAATAGGTTTGTGTATGCAGAAAGTCTCTAGAGGCAACTGTCTGGACATGACATGATATCTCCCAGCCTGGCTCTTCTTCTGTTCATTGGTCCTGTACAAATGGCCATTAAAGAGAGAATTACCCAGGAAATGGCTCATTTGAGAGAGATGGTTGATAACACAGTTAGACCTTCTATTGTGGAGCAGTCAATAGCAGCTCTACCAGAATGACTTTCAGCATTGTTTTTCCATTGATTGATGTGACTATCAGAATGAATGACTAGAGCTGAGGAAACAAGCCTGCAGTCGTGATTAGAACTCTCTAATTGTTACCCATTACTTACCATGCTATACATCTGCTGCTAGATCAGTCAGAGTACTACCCAGACTGCTAGACAATGACATCTCATACCTCCTAGCTCATAGCTCATCCACTCTGAGATAGACTGCTTTGAACGATGGAACACCCTCCTACTGATCCTTGATTTTGCTCCTTGAAACCATTTCAATCCCATCTATCTCACTCAGGAAGAATGTGTCACCCACAAGCCTGAATTTTCACTGTATCTGATGATAATCATAAATAAAAATGATGATTAATGAATGCAATTTCCTCTCCGGGTCAGGTTTCCTTCCTTATCCTGAGGAATCACTTATGTCCTACTCAAATAATAACTGGGCACATGATCACTTCCCCTTGAAGCCATCCTTCTCTGCCAACACACTGAGCACACAGTTAAGCTGAACCTTACTGGATGGAAGGATGGATGGAGCCTCCCTGTTTTCCACATTCTTTCAGTTCCTAGAAATCGTTGTCCGCAAATCGAGAATGTGAGTTAGTCTTCACATTGATTGACTGAGTCTTCATACTGCAATTTCACCAAAACCAGGGACCCTGACATATGCCAAGGCAGTGACTCACACACTGGATACTTGGGACCCCATAGAGAGGCATGTGAATGCCCAGAATCAACAGCTGGTGCCAAGGCAGATGGGGTTTTCAGGAGTTGAACTTTCTTGCTGTGTATTCTTCAGGATCCCTCACCTTCAGAGCCCATGGCTCAAAGTTCTATGTCTCATGTATCTCTCTTAAAAGTGATTTTGTTGTTTGACACAAACATATACAATGTATTCTGACTCCTCTCTCTATACATGAAAGTCATCTCCCCTCCATCTTCCCCGACACACCACACCCTTCAATCCTTTGCCATGTTCCTGATTCTTGGTTCCATTTTGTGGCCTATTTAGTTTAACCAGGGCTTTCTGTGTGACCAAAAGATTGGAAAAGTCTATTTTGGTGCTCAAGGCTCCTAAAAATCTGAGTTCTATAAGATGTGTTTTGCTGGAGAGCCACTTACAGAGTGGGCCTTAGTCACTGCCACTAGAAGGTGTTGATCCTGGGAGATTCAAAGCATAGATGGGGACAGGGAGACAACAGAAGTGCTGGGAGACATTTTACTGGCATAGTGGCTGTCATCATAAAGGGGTATTGGGTTTACAATTTAAAAATTATTTTAACTCAAAAACATTGTTTCAATTCCTAGTCTAAATTGGCAGTAGTGTGACTTTGGACAAATACTTTTTGGTGTCTACAGCCAGGGTGTATTTGTGTATATATGTATATCACAAGCCAAGCACAATAGCAGGTTGCTGAGATATGCTCTTTTTTAAAAATTATTTTTGGGTTTTTTATTTTATGTATATGGGTGTTTTGCTTGCATGTATGCCTATGTCTGCCTGGTGCCCAAAGAAGTCAAAGAAGGTGTTGAATCCATTTAAATTGGATTTACAGATGGTTCTGAACTGCTGTGTTCATGCTGGGAACCAAATCCAGGTCCTCTGCAAGAACAGCTAAGTAATCTTAACCACTGAGAGAAGCACGATTAATAAAAGCTCAGGTTCAGAAATTGGGATGCAACCTGAAGATCCGAAAAGCAAAACAGTCAGCCACTGGCTCTTACTTTGACCTCAGTCCAAAAATGGTCATCCTGCCTCTCGGAATCTCAGAAAGAGACTGAGAGCTGTCTCGCCCCATCTTATATTCCCCTCTAGGGCTGGGATCAAAAGTGTGCACCACTGGGATTAGAAGCATGCATCACCCAATTTCGATGGCAACTAGTGTGGCTACTGGGATTAAAGGTGTGTGTTACCTGGTCTGTAAGGCTGACCAGTGGGACTGTTTCACTCTCAGATTTTCAGGCAGTCTTTATTTATTAAGATTCATTCGAGCCGGGAGGTGGTGGCGCACGCCTTTAATCCCAGCACTCGGGAGGCAGAGGCAGGCGGATCTCTGTGAGTTCGAGACCAGCCTGGTCTACAAGAGCTAGTTCCAGAACAGGCTCCAAAGTCACAGAGAAACCCTGTCTCGAAAAACCAAAAAAAAAAAAAAAAAAAAAAAAAAAAAAAAAAAAAAAAAGATTCGTTCGAAATGCCACTACAGCTGAGCCGTCTCTGCGCTTGCCTACACCAGCTTTGTTACTCTTCTCAGTTCCCCCGTGAACGTGGATTTCTGATTTCTGCTATGTCTGTCAAGGAGTAGTTTGTTGCCCCCCCCCACCTCTCTGTTTTGATAAGGTTATTTATTTGACAAAGTCAGATCCCCTTAATTGGTGCATAAGCAGAGAGATAGAACCTGGAAGGTATGGGTGGCATCTTCGGGTTGGCAACTCTATGTGTCATCAAAGAAATGCAGAGTGGGAACATCAGGGAAAAAAAAGGAAAAAGGAGATGCCAGAAGACTTAAAAATTATATCAGCTTAATGGCATTATCTGGGAACTAGTGGAAATCCTGAGGACGTGCAATTTTTATCAAAGGTAATCTCAGAAATGGAGTTGTGAAGAATGTAAAAACGTGACTTCATGACTTCAAAACGAAGTATTACTTAGGTGCTGACAAAAAGCGGTCTGTAAAACTCTCCTTTGAAGATCGCTGTGAGAACACGGTGCAGCACACATTGGATGTCTATGGGCATCGTGCAGATGGTTTGGATGTGAACGGGTCTCTCTCCCATCTGGTTTTTCTGTTTAAGGAAATGTACCACACAGGAGACCTACACAGCAACACGAGGGGGCCGTCTCCAGGGCTCTTCTGACTTTGGCGGTGGGGTACCCACACTGAATGGTTTCCTCTGTTCCATTCTCCTCTTCTTCTTTTGCTTTGTTTTGTCTTCTCGTAATGGAGTTTACTTAGGTTATTTTTTCTAAGAATGCTTAATTTAATTTTCGAGTCCATACTGAATTTTTCTTTTAGCTTTTAGGGATTTTGCACACTGAAATCTATTTTTTTCCTTTTTTGGCAAAGAAACTCAGGGACTTCGTTGCATTGTTTTATTGTACAAACAGGTGATTGCTGGTGTAATTAATGGAATGTCGCTAAAGTTACATTTTTCCAGTTTCCTTGCTCGTCTGGCATTGTAACCTGAGATTCCCTTCTCCCTCAAATATTTTTTTTATTTAAAAAATACCATATTCTTAGGGAGATGGAGCCACGGCTCAGTGGGTCAGAGCATTTGCTGTTCTTGTAGAAGACCCAGGTTCCATTCCTAGCACCCAAATCAATTGGCCCACAATTGGCCTGCAACTCCAGTGCTAAGAAATCTGATGTCCTTTTCTGACCTCCACAGGTTCGCTCACGCATGTGGTGTGTATACATACACCCAAACCCTTACAAAGAAACACTTAAAATAAATCTTTGAGAATCATGAACTCTTTCTGGCATAAACCAAGGAAGTTCATGATTCTCACGCCAGCCAGCTCATCAGAAGATACCTAGTAGAATATTACACACACAGAAGAAAGAAAGGGATCCATCAACACAAGAGCACAAGAAAGGACAAATTTTATGGGAGAAAAAGAGACAGGAGGACAACTTAGGAAGGTAACCATCATATTCAAAACAGTAAATCAGCAAACCTTAACATGAAAGTCCTCCAAAAGAGAAAAATAATAATCCAATCAATGAGAAGACAACCAAAAATTTTACAGGAATTAGTAGCTATCTCTCAATAATAATCGTAAATAACCTAAAAACAGTAACCTATCTCATTAATAACCTTAAATGGCCTTAACTTAACAATTACAGCTGAATGGGTTAAAGAAAATTGAATGTGTTTGTGGTCCACAAGAAACATACTGCTCTGGAAATGGCATCCACAGACCGTTCATCAAAAAATACAAGACAGTTTCCATTTCTATTTCTTTTTTAATTGATTTTATTGAACTATACTTTTTGCTCATCTCCCTTCTTATTCCCTCCCCTTCAACCCTGTCCCATTGTCCCCATGCTCTCAATTTACTCAGGAGATCTTGTCTTTTACTACTTCCCATGTAGAGTAGATCCATGTCAATCTCTCTTAGTGTCCTCATTGTTGTCTAGGTTCTCTGGGATTGTGATTTGTAAGCTGGTTTCCTTTGCTTATGTTTAAAAACCACTTATGAGTGAGTACATATGATAACTGTCTTTCTGATTCTGGGTTACCTCACTCAATATGATGTCTTCTAGCTCCATCCATTTGCCTGTGAATTTCAAGATGTCATCATTGTTTCTCTGCTGTGTAGTACTGCATTGTGTAAATGCACATTTTCCTTATCCATTCTTTAGTCGAGGGGCATTTAGGTTGTTTCCAGGTTCTGGCTATGACAAGCAATGCTGCTATGAACATAGTTGAACACATGTCCTGTGGTACAGTTGAGCATCCTTTGGATATACACCTAAAAGAGGTATTGCTGGCTCTTAAGGAAGCTAGTCAGTAGCCAACAAAGTGTGGAATAGGTCAGGATTGAGGCAGTTTAAAGACATCAGTGGACTAGTCATTTTTACAGGATATTGGTGCAGACACGCAGTCAGGCTTTTAATATATTTATATACACAGACATAGACATAAATATATAGATCTATTATTTGTGTTTTGGAGACAGGTCTCATGCTTTCCAAGCTAGCATGCATTTTAATTCACTGGAGAGTTGAAGAAAACTGCAATCTTTATCCTCCTGCTTGCTTCATGCAGTACTGGGGGTTGAAAAAAGGTTTCATGCATGCCAGACAAGCACTCTGCCAACTGAGATCCATGCCCAAAGACAATATTTATCAATACATTCTGTATATAAGAAAAACAGAGATATCAGTAGTAACAGGGAGACTAAGTGTAAAGACATAGTATGGCTATTAATTTTAATATTTATGAAAAGTTTTATGCCTTGGGAAAATACTTGTCTCTAATGTTTGAGAGAAAATAAAGAATACAAAATAAAAAATTACAAGACAATATTTAAGTGGATGGGAGTCAATAATAACTCAGTGTATCTATCTTCCTGATGAAATAGGCTTCATATCACAATTAGTTAGGAGAGGTAAAGAAGGCCATTGCATAGTAGTAAAGGGAACTGTTAATCTGTAGGGTATACTAGTTCTAAGTGTATATGCATCAAACACTGCATCACTCAATTTAGTAAAACAAATACTAATGGCATAAAGTGTCAGAAGAGTCCAGGAATAACCTTCACACCCAAATAATTGATCAAAAATACGTTAAATGAAGTGAACACTTTCTCAGGTTTTCTGTTGCTGTGGTAAAACATCATGACCAAAAGCATCTGGGGGGAGCGTTATTTCACTTCCACATCACAGTTTATCATTGAAGGGCTCTCCTACATTGATTATTAATCAAAAAATACCTTGAAGACATCCCCACAGGCCAATCCGGTGGGGACATTTGTTTGCAATTGAAAATTTCTCTTCCAAATGAATCACGCTTGTGTGAAACTGTCAAAAACTAATCAAGGGACACACACACGCACACACACTTTTCTATCTTAGGATACAGAATACATATTATCATAGTTCATAGTACATTCTTTAAAATATATTTGATATATATATATAATATACATTCCTTATTAAATACAAATAATTGTAATAACTGGTTGTGTCTTATCAGGTCATGGATGAATGACAATAGAGAAAGCTACAGAAATTGTATAAATACACAGAAAGTATGTGAGTTATTGCAGGAATTGGGGAGGAGCTTTGAAAATCCTAGGTTCCAATAGAAACGAAATCATGGCCTGCCAGACAATTTGAGATACCGCAATGCAATTTGAAGAGGAGTGTTTGTAGTTTTGAGTACCCACATTAGCAATTAAGGAAAATATTAAATAAATAACCTAACGGTACATTTCCAGGTCCTCTAAGAACAAGAACAAATCAAATTCAAAAGCAGTGGATAGCAAGAAGTTATATTGCATAAGACAGTGAGTTAGAGGGGAATGTCTGAAAATTAAACGAGATTGGAAAAGTCCTTAAATATGTTTACCAAAAGAAAGAGAGGACAAGACCCAAATTAATAAAATTGAAGATGGAAAGGAGGGGTACCAGCTATTTTATTGAATTTCAGGGAATCAATAGGACATACTTTGAAAACATTTTAGAAAATGGAGGGAAAGTGAGCATGAGGAAGGGCAGTGTGTAGGGAAGTGAATTTGAAAAACACACAATAACACATATGTGTGAAACTACCACCCTCAGGCCATCATTCTTCTGCTAATTAATAAGAAAACAATACAAGCGAGAGTGATGCAGGCATGGAGCCATGGCTTGATCATCGGGAAAGCTGATTTTAGCAGAGGTCCCTCTGCACTGACTGTTTTGTGATGGGAAGGAAGACTTGAGGACAAGGGTACTGGATTGTACAGAGATTTTAAGTAGTAGGCGCTCATGACTACAGGGTGTTTCCACCAATTCTGTGTGATCTTTGGATGAGAATGGAGCTGCTCTTTCTTCCCAGTCTGCTCTTTTACAAGCAGTGGAAGATGACGGAGAAAAGCCACACTGCTACTGCCATGTGGTGGCATCAAATGTGAATTAAAAGTCTGATTTATCTGATTTATCAGACATTGATTTAGCAATATCAACTTGCTTTCAGCTACTATTGACTCCAGGGAAGCATAACGGGGCCTCTGCCATGGATTCGGGATTGCGGAACGCAGTATGGTCACTCTGGAACTTAGCTTAGGCAATCTGTACATTGTCCTAAATGTTTTACTGTCATCCGGGCAGTCAAGTACCATAGCTTATTCAAGAGGGCCACGCCTATGATTTATATCTCAGTGTCCCATGTCTTAGGTTTAGAGAACTGCATCCCAACAACAAAGATGTATAAGCTTGGTACTTTTCTCTTTTCTTTTTATAGGATGCATCTATATAAATGGAAGATTTGAGCACAGGACAAAGAAAAATAGTCAGCTCTGTGAGCAATAGCACCTATTTCATTTTTCCATAGTTGACACAGGTGTTACTGAAAATGACCCATTTTCTTCTCGGAAGAAAAATATAAAAACACTGGTTGTAGGGATTTGATTTTACAAAGTTCCCATTTGGGAGACTGTTAGCTAGAAGGCAGACTCTATCTTTAACCCTGAGATGATTTTAAATAGGAAAACAACAGCCCTTCATAAAGAACAATCATAATGCTGCCCTCTTCACAGAAGCCCCACCCTGCCTAATTCTTGTACATCAATTTGTAGCACACATTCATATCACTTGGCAACCCGAGCTTTGGAGTCTCCCACTGATGAGTATAGAGAAGTATTGAATTCCCCAGCTTTGGAATCAGACTTCCTAGAATACAACACATTCCACTCCATTCAGGACTTCATGCAAACATGTGGTACTCAATCCATTTGTCTGTCTGTATAACTGAACAACACAACTCCTTTGAGTTGTTGTGCATATAGTTCTTGCCATAGTGCCCAGTGCATAATAGTCACCTTGTGCTGCACTGGTTCCTGCTGTAATTACAGGCATAAGCTCTGCAGCGAAAGCACTAACACTTCTACCCTTCTATGTGGCCATCAGACTGGAAGATGTTCACCCTTTGTTTTTCATCGCATGCTGATAGGTCCAAAATGTAATCTAATCTCCATTCGCCTCACATTTCAGGTCTTTCTACAAATAGTTTTATTGTCCATAATTTGTTTCTCTCATATACTCCTCCCTAGAAGTTATCAAAGATTACCAACTCTCATTTTATCAGGCTATCTTCTGATACTTATTACTATTATCATTATTATTATCTTACTTAATACAATGGCTGATGTTTTCAAGTCCCCTCTAATAATCTAATTTTTTAGTTAAAAATACCATTTCATGGCCGGGCGGTGGTGGCGCACGCCTTTAATCCCAGCACTCGGGAGGCAGAGGCAGGCAGATCTCTGAGTTCGAGGCCAGCCTGGTCTACAAGAGCTAGTTCCAGGACAGGCTCTAGAAACTATAGGGAAACCCTGTCTCGAAAAACCAAAAAAAAAAAAAAAATACCATTTCATGATTCTTAGTTTACTGGAATATTACTAGATTTGAACTTTGGATAAGAATATGCTAATAAAAACCATTTTTTTCTGTTTTTTTTTTGTTGTTTTTTTTGCTAAAAGTTGTGTAATCTAATGGCAGTTCCTTAATCAAAAAGCAGTAGAGGACTTGGTGGTTTCAAAAATGGTGTGGTTTGTCGATGGTGTCCATGAACCATAAAAATGACCAATGTGGCACAATAATCCCAAGGGTACAGTAGATACCCCCTACCTTGGTGGTAACCAACAGCTTTTTAATTGGACTCAAGACTTGCTCAGCAAGAGATAAACAATGCCTAGTACTAGAAACAGAGTCAACTCTTCAGTACTAGTGAAGCTACGGATCTTGTAGGAGAATTCATAACCATCATTTTACAAAACCATCATAATCCCTAACCACACTTTGAATACTCATCCTTATACCCAGAGATAAGTGTGGCCCTCACCCCTTATCAAGAAAAATTCTCTGTGCAACAAACCAAAAACTTTACAAAAACCAAAACCAATCAAAATGCAGATCTGTGGAGCCCTGTCTCAATGGATTGATCTATAAAACAACTCCTATACTTGGGGCTCAGAAAACTAATATTGGAAGCTACACCCATAAAATCTCACCCACATGACTGTCTAAAGGATAACAGTGATA
The DNA here is from genome assembly GCF_903992535.2 of Arvicola amphibius. NCBI lineage: Eukaryota > Metazoa > Chordata > Mammalia > Rodentia > Cricetidae > Arvicola > Arvicola amphibius. Next base: position 177,987,634 of record NC_052049.1, read on the forward strand.
GTCATGCCAAAGTGGTCAAGCAAAAGACCATGAGACAACTCAGCACAAAGAACGCAGGCACTTAAGGAATGCCCCGGTGGGAGAGACAGTCTTCTCTAGAGAAGAGTATACCAATAGGTTACCCGATCTCAATGATCAGCCATGAAAACGTGTGAAAGTAATGTTATACAGATAGATCAAGTAATATTTTGGAATATATATGAATATAAACATATGCATGTAACAACAATTAATGGAAATGGGGTCATGGATTTGAAAGAGAGTAAGGGGGGCTATATGGGGGGTGGAGGGAGGAAACGGAAAGAAAATGATGTAATTATATAATACTATCAAAAATAAAAGGTTGTGTTTTTATTTTTTAAATATTTATTTATTTATTAGGTATACAATATATGCCTGCAAGCCAGAAGAGGGCACCAGACCTTATTACAGATGGTTGTGAGCCACCATGTGGTTGCTGGGAATTAAACTCAGGACCTTTGGAATGGCAAGCAATGCTCTTAACCGCTGAGCCATCTCTCCAGCCCAAAGGGTGTGTTTATAAGACTGCTGAAAACACTGTATACTTTGGTCACAGTAGTTGGAGAAGTCAAGTTGGTCCTTCCCTGAAGTTCCTTCCACACTGCTTCCATAGTGCTAGAAGGTGAAGGTGCTATGCTTATGAATAAATAAATAAATAAATAAATAAATAAATAAATAAGAAGATGAAGTTGGGATGGAGACATGAAGGGCTTGGGGAATATTCACCAGCTGTCTTATGTAACTCTGAACATTGCAACTGCCAGCCTAGCAGGGTATATGCATGGGGGCATTCATGGAATGAATATTATGGGTGCGATTAACTGGCTGAATAAAGGCCCACACTGTAGGAAGAAATTCATGCCTGGTATTGTAAAATCTGATCAAGAACCCAAGTCTAGGGTGTTATATGGCCTAGGCAGAACTGACTATTATTTTGCTAAATGGACAGAGTACCAAATTACTCTGTAAATATGTTTCTCCTTACCTGCAGATCGGTGCAGCTCTCAGTCCTCACCAGAGGAACTTCTTTGTGTGACAAATGGTGGATGTATAGCATCACAGCTGGTCAAAGTGCAGAGAATACAGGTCTGTGATTTTCTCAGCCATAAATGACACATCTATTGTTACAAATTCCCCTCCCCAAGGCTCAGAAAACCTAGCAGAAGAGGGAGCCAAATGGTGGTAAGAGCTGGAGGGTGGTGGAGCCTAGGGCAAACTGTGGGCAAGATCGGGCTGTTGCATCTGTGAACTCATAGCAACTGTGGTTTCCTGCAACATATACTAGCAGAAGATCAAGCCAGTCAACATCCCACCAGCCACGGAGGAGGGAGGGGACATTACCTCTCACCCCCAATTGAAGTGCTAATGATATTTGACTGATGGTGGGGAAAAAGAGCCAGTGTAGGCTTAACTATGCTCCAGTGGATGAATGACTTCTTATGTAAGCATATATTTGCCAGCACTAATTGGATTCAATGGGATAAATAAATGAATAAATAAATAAACAAATAAGAACATGAAGTTGGGATGGAGACATGAAGAGCTTGGGGAAAGTTAGAAGAAAGAAGGGTGAAAATGATCTAAATGTATTGTTTGCAGATACAGAATTCTTAAAGAGAAAAACAAACATACAAACACACACACACACACACACATACAAACACACATACACACACACACACATTTGAAAGTTTGTTTCAAATTGAGGTGCGCTTTTTGTGGAATGAAATGAGGCTGGAAGTCATGAGAGTTTTCCAGGTCTTTTACAAATGTCTTAAAACTTACTGCCTCATTAATGGCATGTAATAAGCCTTGCAATCAAGGCAGCAACTGTGGAGTATCCCATGTTGATTTCAAGGTGGTGATTTTCAAAGTAATTTCTGACTTCTCATACTGTGCATAAAATCAGACATTATGTCCCCAAATAACCTTTCATTTAATAAAGGAAAGAGTAGACCCCAGTGAATTCACTTGCTGCTGCACTTTCCTACATTCTACTGGATTGTTTTGAGATAAGAATGACTTGATTAGACTCAGGATGGCAGTCCAGTTTTTAATGTTTTGGGGTCACTACAGTGTCAAGTCCTCAACATGATTTGCAGTGATTCAGAATGTTAAACACAATGATTTCTTGAATTGGGGCTAATGATAATTTTTTCTCTTTCCTTCATAAAGAAAAAAATGATACAAGCTGTATTTCAGATTATAGAGATGATGTCCTTGTTTCTCTAGGCCCAATATATCACTTCAGACTTTTTCTGGGGTCTATTCTTCAAATACCATCTCCCATCAGCTACACCTGCCTTCACCCACAATGCATGCTCATCACAGGAGAGTGTTCCCCTGCACAGACTGGTCTCATTGTGAATTTATGATCCGAGAATTCCAGGAACATTCGTAAACATTTGATAGTGTAATGACTTAGACCTCAGGCTCTGGATAGATCATGAATCTTGAGTTTACATCCTGGTTCTGGTAGTAAATAGCCAGATGACTTTGAGATAGTGACTTAATTTCTTTATGTTTCAGTTCCCTGCCTTGTAAACTAATAATTATAATTAGAGTTTTATGAAGGAAGGAATAAAATTGTCTGTTTGGAGATGATATTATTGCTTATGCACAAAATTTGAAATAATAGTAATAAAGTAATAAAGTCTCCCTAAACTATTTTGATTATAGAAAGGTTGCCTAACGCAGGGTAAATTGATCTTATGTATTGTAAATTGTTTCCCTACTTCTCAGCAAAGAATCAAGTGGGATTTGAAATTAGAATGCAATACAATTTATATTACTATCAAAATGGAGAAAAGCTGGAAATGTGCTGAAAGCGAATAATAAAATATAGAGAGATTACCCTATGTTTATGCAAAGTGCATGTTCCTTGTCAAGTTCTTCCTAAACCCCTCTCTAGATTCAGTTCAGTCCCAATTTAACTTCCACCGAATTATTTTGTGGAGCTAACAAATTGACTCTGAAATTGATGAGTGATAAGAGACAGACTAGACAATGGTACTAAAGGAGAAAGCTAGAGTCAAAGGGTAGATGATGGACACTATCATACGTTAAGATTCACTGTAACTATAGTAATTAAGGCAGTGTGGTGGGAGAAAAGATAAACTGATTCTTGGAACAAATAACAGAAACCAGAAATAAACATACGCAAAAGCATCCAACTGTTTGGTGTTAGATGGAATCTCATCATATTGCTTAAGCTGGTTTTGAATTCCTGAGTTCAAGCATCGTTCTGCCTCGACTCCTGGAGTTCTTACTACAGGTGCACACTCCCAACCCAGCTCAGTCCATTGATGTTTAATGATGAAATCAGGCTACAGAACGGCACAAAGAGAGCTTTTTCAACCCGTGGAACAGGAACAACCAAAAATCTACACAAACGAATCTAGTCAGTGCTCATGTCCTTCACTAAAGTCGAGTGAAAGGAGATTACTAACATAAATGCCATATGAGATACAGTAGAGGACATAATGACCCTGGATACAGCAATGATGTTTTAGATGAGATGCTGAAAGCATGATCTATGCAAAAAGTAATTGAAAAGCAGAAATTCATTAACAATTCTCAAGCTCTGGCGACCAAAGCGATAGCTCTTTCAATGAAGTGTTTGCTATGTCAGTATGAAGACTATTGTAAATCACGCATTGTGGTGACTTCTGTCATGGTCCAGCCATAACAGGGTCATACATTCCAGGGTAGAGACATATAGATTAGAAATGTTAGGTAGGCAGAACATAGATATGAGAAAAACACAGAGACACAGGATAGTACCGGGAGAGCAACTCAGTGAATACTAAATAATGAATTCACTTTTACGTTTACTTTTCATAGGCTTTAATAGCCCAATGCAAAAGGCGGGGGAGAGAAAACAAAAGACTACTTTAACTTGATACAAAGGACAACTAGAACAGTTACTTGCTTCAATACTTGACATCAAGCCATTATTTCATGAGTTAAGCATTTGTAGTTTTGTGCAGGCTATGCAGCAAATACACCCTAGACCAAGTATCCTGTAGGCAGCCACTCCCTATATCAAACCTCCTATTTTAAAATGTAGGAGCAGGATTAGGCTTGACTTCTTTGATCTTTGGTCAGGGTGGAGCATATACGCCTGTATGGGCCATCTTAATGTCCAAAACACCAATTAACCACACCCTAACTCAGGGTTTCTTGTTTGTAGCCACACCTGTTGTCAACAACTTTGAAAGAGCAAAAATAATGTTAAATTCTCTGACCTGTAGTCAAGGTGGAACAGGCTCACATCTGTGGGCTCCCACAGAGGACACAAATTCAACCCTCATTGTCCCACCAGAAACAAAGAGTGGAAGTGTTTACTTGGGCTCTCAGCAGTAGGGAGGTAGAGAAGGACAGATTGCTGAAGCGTGTTAACAGCGCAGCCTGGCCTGGAAATACCACGTCTCAGTCGGAAACCTTGTCTCAAAAGAAGAACAGTTTCGGTGGAATGGCACCTGAGGCAGAGTTTGTCTTCCACTCTCATGCCCACACACATGCATATTCTCTCTCTCTCTCTCTCTCTCTCTCTCTCTCTCTCTCTCTCTCTCTCTCTCTCTCTCTCTCTCTCTCTCTCTCTCTCATAAAGAAATAAAGTTCTGCTACATGAAAGATAATAGAAAAACAAAAAGAAAACCAATCTGAGAAGAGACAACATGTATAAGATGGAGGGATAGAAATTCTGATTCCACAGAAAGTCCCAGCAAAAGAGATGTGCTCTCTTCTTTCACACACACACGCGCATGTGTGCACGTACACACACCACCGTCTTCAGCTATGGGGTAACACAGCTAGGAAGACCCTCACCAGAGTCTGTGCAGGCTGTTTCGATTCTTAGGCTCCAAAACACAGAATTAAATGAACTTTTCTTTTTGAAGTTATCCTGACTCTGGTATTTCAGTATAGAAGTAAAAAATGCACTGATACATTCCAGATATGGAGCTATCTAAGTCTTATCATTGGTCTAAAGGAAAAAGGTTGTGGGGGTAAATATGCACAAGAAATGAAGTTTAAAAAGAAGGCAATTATATCATTTGATAAAATGTTCAAGCATTCTGCTGGGTAAAGTAAATTAGGCACTGAACAGAAACTGTTCTGTACATGAAATTAAATCAAACTTATAGACAAAGAGAGTAGATAGTGTTAATACTAAAATGACAGCCAAAAAGTCCACAGCTTTGACTTAACACATTACTTAAACATGGCAATAATTGTATATTTTCCTAAGGTCTACTGCAGTATGTTAATAATAATTAACAAGCATATTGTACATTGCATGATGGCTGCAGAACAAATTTCTCATCACAAAGATATTTTTAAGACTTTGAAGTGATTAATCTGTCAACAAGCTCAATTAAAATAAAATAAAACAAATGCAGAATTCTCTTCCTTCTATAGTTTTCTAAAAAGCAGATCACTCTTATCTTGTAAAATCTAGATGATTATAAGTCAATTTACAATGAGTATTTTAAACGTAAATAAAACATAGACTCAGAAAAAAATATTTTCAAGGACACATGAGACAAAGGGCAGCTTTTGGAAAATACACAAAGAATTCTTAAAGAAGAAAGGCAATCATTTCTATTAAAATAAGCCATTACTATGAGAACTGATACATTAATAGAATAATGCTGAAATATACTGAACTTGCACACAAATTCAGAAACATTTTCATACAACAATATCAAGATCTCTAGAAAGAAAGTATGAAAGAGCTCCCATCACCAACACCTCCAACCAAATAAAATATTTTGGAATAAATATAAAGAAGTTAAAAAATTTTTCTGTCATGAAAAATCATAAAGCCTTAAGAAAAAAATCAAAGAGGACATGAAGAGATTGAAAGATTCCTCTGGTAGCCGAGGTTTGAAAAGATTAATCTGGCTTAACTGTTTATTCCAGTGCTGGAGAGATGTCCCAGGGGCTAAGGACACCTGCTGTGCTTGAAAAAGTCCTGGGCTTGGTTCCCATCCTCCACATGGGAGCTCATGGCTCCGCAGACAGAAATTTCTGTCCTGCTCCTTCTCACAGTTATTCAGTCACAAAGAAACACACAGAGGTTTATACTAATTGTAAACTGTTAGGCTTATTATCTCAGGCTTATTATTAACTAGCTTTTACAAGTTAAATTAATCAATAATTCTTATCTTATTTCTTATTTTAGCCACATGCCTTTATACCTTTTCTTGATAAGGCATTTTCTTTTTTTTCTTTTTACTTATTTATTTATTAAAAATTTCCACCTCCTCCCTTCCTCCTATTTCTTTCCCCCACCCCTCTCCCCCTTTCCCCCTCTCTCTCCAGTCCAAAGAGCAGTCAGGGTTCCCTGCCCTGTGGGAAGTCCAAGGTCCTCCCCCCTCCATCCAGGTCTAGGAAGGTGAGCATCCAAACAGACTAGGCTCCCACAAGGCCAGTACATGCAGTAGGATCGGTGTCCATTTAGATGTCCTCGATAAGGCATTTTCAATTGCTTCCTCTGCATCTGACTAGTGACTGCATCTCTTTGCCTTTCTTCTTCCCAGAATTCTCTTAGTCTTGTTTCCCCACCTATACTTCCTGCCTGGCTACTGGCCAATCAGTGTTTTAATAAACCCATAGGAGTGACGAATCTTTAGTGTACAAAAGCATTATCCCACATCATGACTCTCTCTAGCTCTAGTTCCAGGGATTCAACACTTTCTGCTGTTTCTTTGGATACCAGATACACATGTGGTGTAAACAGATAGTCATGGGCAAACACTTACCCATGTAAAGAATGAAGATAAATAAATCAAAAAAAATTTAAAGTTACCCTTGGGGGGAAAAGAAAAACCTAATCCAAAGCAAACAAAACACTCAGAATACATCAAAGTCCTAAGCAGAGTATAAAAAGTAATAGAGAAATATAAATTGTAGGTGATTCTGCTGGTCTAGTAAAGTAGTGGTTGTGATATTTTAATTTCAAAAAATAAAATAATTAAAATTAACAGAAAAAATAAAAAGTAATAGAGGAAAGCACAGCATAGAGGAAGAGAGTGACAGCAATTGTTTTGTAGATAAGACACTAAAATCAAAAGAAGTAAAACCAGCAATCATGGAAAGGAAATAAGGTTGTTGAAAGCTAAAATGCTTCTGCAAAGCATCCAGTCAGTATAACCAAAACTGAATCCACATGATGAGAAAAATAGCACAGTGTGCATCTGATTTGGGATTAGTATTCAGAATACAGAAAGCCATTAAAGAATTCAACAAAAAAAAATGATCCAATCAAAATTAAGCAAAGTCTATGGATAGACACTTCTCACAAGAAGCGATTCAGATAGTCAGATAAATTTATGAAAAAGTTACATGTGTTTTGGTTTGGGTGTGAAGAGCCCCCCCCCAAAGGTAGATCAGCTGGTAGCGTCATGGGCAGCTCAGTGGGAAGAACTGCAGGTGACTAAAAGGCATGTATGCTCTCCTGCCAGCGTTGATGGGTACAGCTGCTCAGAACCAAAGTTGCCAGCTTTGGTAGAGGCTGGCTGGTGCCCTGCGAGGAAGTCTATATTCAGAAGTCGTTGAGCTTCTCCCTATTAGCCACAGTTATTTGATATGGACGTGGACCAGTGTGAACCTGTTCAGGCCATTACATACATACAGTTAATTCCCCTGGAGCCAGAAGAACTCACCAGCTGCACTGAGCAATCCAGGAGAACACTGTCAGGCCCCTTTTGTTTTCTCTTCTCCTAGCTGGCAAATCATTGACAAATTAATGAAGGGCTTTATCTTTTACATAAAACACACGTCTCCACAGCTCTGAGGATGCAGAGAGTAAGAAAACAAAAATACACTGCAGAGACGACTAGGGAAGAAGAATGAATAATGAGGCCGGATGTTACACTAGATTAGCACTCTGTGCTAGCTTGTCAGAGCAGAGGGCAGCTTATTGGGCAATCCATTTTCCTCAGCAGTTATGGAGTATGTGTTGGCCAGCCTCTGGTTGACTCCCACAACATTCATCCAAAAAGACAAAATGGTAACAGGCCAATACTTGAAGCCACAAATGACATAACATGCTGAGCCATCTCTCCAAATTCCATGGGTCAGACTGTTCCATTATAAACACTTATTCAACCAGATAGACAACCTTAAGCACTTATACACACTCCCTGTAAATATCAAAAGTTCTTTGGAGTCATTCAGAGAGTACCTATGCAGGTCTCTGCTGAATTAGAAGCAAACCAAGCTGTGCAGTCAGACTAGCCCATTAACTCTGCAGGATCTAAAACTTGGGGCATCGGGATCACAGCACACACACTTTCTGAAGTGTTTGTGCACACAGAGATATTCTCTAAGAGTGAGCACTCAACAGTTGTACTTGAGTGCTCTGCTAGACAAGCGTACTGCTAAACAGAAAGAGTCCTGGAGGCAGTCAGAGTTTCACAGAGAAACAATCTGAATATACCAGGATCAAGGGGCTCAGACTGTATTCCCTTGACAAATCCCACCTGGAATGGTGACTTCTCTCATGAACCAGAAATCCATTCCCTATGAGAATGGCTAGGTCTCTCTGACTCTATCATGTTCAGTCTTGATAATTCCTGAGGTGGAGAGACACAGGTATCTCCGTCACAGACCCATGATGGTATTTCATAAAGCATGAGGCAAGACCTTCCTGTGAAATTGGGGGCCAATTGTGTAGGGTTTGGTTTCAAACAAACTCTATGCACCTAGAAAATTAAAGTGGCATTTGAGATTCTCCAGCTGAGGCCTTCTGTTTATTGCTCTGAGTGAATGATGAAGCCAGACTTGGATGGTTAGCTGGGAGAGCCAAAGCCCAATGGTCCCCAGAGCTAGGCAGTTGGCTTCTCTTGTAAACACCAGAGACTGACCTTGGTTTATAGGGTTTCAGACTCTTGCCTACTTGGTGTGCCAATGCAGTTCATAGTAATGTTTGTGATGAATTTGCTAAGAATATAAGTTTTCTGCAGCTGTTACATGTTAATAGATGTTGGCCTTTGTTAAATTTCTTGTTATGAACCTATTTAGGTTAGATTTGAGTCAATTTTACCTTTTAGCTTTTCTCTAAATTAAAGTCATCTTAATTTGCTAAGTTTCTATGGAAAAGTGAACCTCAGCTGTCAATAACTGTCTTAAGTAGTGTAGCAACCAGGACTCTTTGAGAGAAGCAGGACTACTGTCATCCACACGGCAGTATGGGTGTGTCCTCTGTGCACTTGGTAGTTCATTACAGAGATTGTGCGTGCGTGCAGTGTGTGTGTGCACGTACACTCGTATGTGCATGAGCAACACACGCATTTGTGTAACAACACACATACTTAGAAGCCAGAGTTCTTCCTCAGGTGATCTTCGTCGGGAATCGTCCACCTTACTTTTGGAGATGAGGTGTCTCACTGAACAGAAGTTCACTACATAGTTGGCTGGTCAGTAAACTCAGAAATCTTTTTGTCTCTCCTTCTCCAGTGTGAAAGTTACAGAGCACACTACCATGCCTGGAGATTTTGTGTGGGTGCTGAGAATTGAACTCAGGTCCTCATGCTTGGACCATCTCTCTCTGCAGCACGTTACACAGGTTCTACTTCATGAAACTGCCTCCTGTTCCTTGAGGTTGGGTCTATGGTAAGTAGAACAGGAAATACTGACAGTTTAATGTTAAGGGATTTTGTTGAATTGTTAGCAGTGGATATCATTACTATTCTGGAGACATGGGTACCGAATGGGTGCGATGGTGCTTTGAATAAGAATAGCTCCCATAGGCTGATATATTTGGATGCTTGGTCCCCATGTAGTGGAAGTCTTTGGAAAGGGTTAGGAGGTGTGGCCTTGTTGGAGGAGGTATGTAACTGGGGGTGGGCTTTGAGGTTTCCAAAAGCTCATGCCTGGCCAAGTGTTGTTTTTTTTTGACTCGGGATGCAGAACTCTCAGCTACTTCTCCAGCACCATGTCTTCCTATATGCTGCCATGATAGTGGACTAACCCTCTGAAACTGTGAGCCAGCAACAATGAAAAGTTTTTTTTTTCCTGTAAGTTGTCTTGGTCATGCTCTCTCCCTACAGCAACAGGACACTAACAAGACAGCAGATAAAGCAAAGGGAGACCGTCTGAGGGTCATTGGCTCCTCACAAGGACACCCTGGTCCTCCTCTGTCCCTATGTAGTTCTGTCCATGAATGTGGCTCACACAAAAATGATACAAGAGAACATATCGTGACGGTCGCAAGGGGATCCAGCGGATGCCTCACCTGGCCACAAGCAGAGTGACTTTGTATGAGGACAACAGATGTACCAGTTGAAAAGTGAGAAGCTGTGGGGACTTCACAGAGTATGTGGAGGCCGAACTTCCTCCTTCTGATCAGTTTCTCCCACAGCTTGCCTTCTCCACAGCCAGAGGAGCCAAGAAGTTCCATAAAGCATGTTTCTGGATTAGCTACATTGATATAAACACTGTCAGCCTTAAGTATCCTTCGGATGACTTAGGGCCTTTTATGTGTCACCTGTTAATTAATTAATCCAATATACATACATATGTACAATAACCAGATATTATTCTCCTCTTAAAAGGGAGTTAGTCATTTTCCTTGGGACTATTGCTATGGTTTTCACTTAAACAGGCACACGTGCACAGATACACACACACACACACACACACACACACACACACCAAAAACCAAGCAAGCAAGGATCTTCTGAAATGACCTCTAGGATGAGGAAAGATTGACATACATCTTTGTATAAAATTTCTCTTTGAAGCCAAGGACTATGTAAAGTTTAGGTAAGAAAACAAGCCAAAATGAAAATGAAAACGCCACTAGACCCCTGGTGCAGCAGAATGGCTTGAATACCATAAACTACTATATAGGAAGAATCTTAAAATTCCAAAGTTTTAAAAAGTGTATTCAGTTCTATAAATGGATAGAAATGGATTCTAATTTGTGAAAATAATGATAGAAGTCCACATGTGCAAAATTTGAGATCTCCTAATGCTAAGAAAGCTATGGTTTTCCAGCATCCATTAGTAAAGATGCATGTACATGCCTGATGCCAACATGTGTCAGAATTCCATCTTCGAGCTTCTCAGGCTGCATGGTGCAAGCTTGCAGACCTCGGCACCGTGTGCTAGGAAGGACAGCACGCGCGCCAGGCTGTGGCTCCAACTTTCTACAAAGGTTGGTCCTTCACTGCTCCTCTGAGGTTTCTAGGCTCTGCTCTGTTCTACCTAAGAATTCCTGTACCTGATGCCATCCTCATTTGATGAACTCTCCCGACATTTAAGATAGACAACGCAAAAACATGTATTCCTGGTGTCTGTAGACTGGGAGGCTCTACTGTATTTGACTATCGTTTTGCCAGACTGTAGGGATCCAGGTTAGAATCAGCCTTGTGTGCTTTCTAAGGCTGTTTCTGGATATTTAGTTTTTAATGTTGAAGCTGATGTTAATGTACTTTTCAATATTTAATTTTCCATTTCCCCCTTTTAGGGTTTCTGCCTTATATTTGGTTTCATAAAATATTCATGTTAATTCTTTTTAAAAAGTTTTTTACACTTACTTACTTATTCATTTGTTTTCTCTGTGGAGGTCAGAAGATAACTTGCCAGAGATGGTCTCTGCTATCATATGAGTTCCCAGAATTAAACCCAGGTCATCATTGGGCTTCATGGCAAGCACCTTTACCTGCGGAGACATCTTGCTGACTTCTTAAGAGTCAGATTTTTTTTCTTGAGAGTCTGATTTTTTTCTCTTTCCCATTGTTGTACATGACATCTGTAGTAATAATATATATTCTATCTACCTTATTTTGGAGAGTTTTTTTTACTAACTTTTTATTTGGTTTGTTTTCTCCAAGTTTCTACACATTAACATGGAAATTGTACTTCATGTATTAATCCTATAATTTTACACTGTGCAAGGCAAGTGTACACCTCTCTCCTAGTTTTTGTTCACTGGGAAGTGATGACTTGAACCTGACCTGTCTACTCTTTACGCTCACTTTGCTATTTGTGGCTTCTATGTATTTCTTCTTGAGCTGTGACTGCTGTTTTTATATTCTCTTTTTTCCATACCTGCAATACCTTGGCTATTGTTTTAAAACTGTAAATGAGGAAGGTTCAATTTGGACAATTTCTCTAGTTTCCTGAATATATTTCTATTTCCTTTCATAGCTTTTTATTTATTTTGTAACTTTTTTTTCTATTTTCTCAATACTGATTCTATTAAGCTTGTAGTAATATCTCTGATTAATGGTTGTCTATTTTCATTGGAGATTGAGACAATATGCACCCAACTGGATTTTCTGTGTGTATAGCACAGGAAAATGAGATTGTCTTACCCTAGTGGTGAGATGAGAATGAACCATTGTATGTACATTATCGTATAGGACTGACCCTTCCTGTTTGTTTCAGTTCAGGGCTATATTGATTATCCCAACACTCTTTTTCTGCAGTATTTTTACAGAAATTGTGTTAGTCCCAGGAATGTGAGAGGCACTCAGTATCAAACCACCTTACACAAGCTGCAGTACTACCCTGTAGCTTTATGGTTATTTTGATTCTAGTAAGATGGGTCCTGATTCACTGTTCCAAAGTTAATGGTGTCTTAACCCCTGCCTGCTCTCTGCTTCTTTTTGTCTTGTAATGACTTCTGTTGGGAAAGATCAAAAAGTATGTTTGATGTACAGTTCTCACCTGCAATGTCCTCATGAGGTACTTTAGCACATCTGCAAACTGCAGAGAAGTGGTCCAAGAAACACAGATATAAACTCCTATCAGACATTATGGCCTCATGGATGCTTATGCTTTAGAGAAGACAATGATACCTCTTCATCTTTCTTCCTTACATATTATACATAGCAAGATCGAGAACATTCTGTCCGTCTTGCTGGTGTTGAATGCATATTCCTCATGCTAATTAAATGCTACAATTACATGCAACTTTCACAGATAGGATCATTGACTTCTTATTCAAATATCTGGAAACTGGTGCCTGCAGAAAAAGGAATTCAGTAAACTAGAACTAGGGGTTTGGTAAGGCCAATGCAAGGGTAGGAAAAACCAAGGCTTTGAAGCTCAGTGAGGGGTCCTTTGCCCTTTCCAGGACAGGCTTTAAAGCTAGCTGTGTGAAGGATGCTGTATTGATTATCTTATGTTGAATAACAAATAGCTCCAAAGATGAGTGCTTAAAAGAAAAATAAATGTGTGTTCCTTGCATAGTTTCTGTGAACCAAGAATCAAAGATGTGGCTGGACAGCACCTGCTTGAAGACTTGACATGAGACACACTGAGATATTGTCTGGGCTTGTAGTAACTGGAGAGCCTGGCTATAGAACAGTTTCACATGGCTTATAAGTGGAAATGGATGGAAACAAGGGGTGTGGGTTACTTTCCACATGTGCTCCTGATGGGTCCTTTCCCCATGGTGTCTGTTTCTTCTACAGGAAGCATTTTGAAGGAGCACAACAGAAATCCACTCCCCTTCAAGGTTAGTCTGGGAAATCATAAAAGGTGTTTCTTGGCTAAATCTGGAAAGCATGGAAAGGTGTAATTACCAGCACACAGGAGTCTTAAGGAACCATGCAGGAGGCTTGTGACTGCTGATGTGACCCCATCTGTAGGCAGAGAACGTTGTTGCAGAATCAACAGTAGGAATGTATGAAGTTAGGAACTGATGGGGAGGAATACAAAGTACAGATAGATGGACCATGTCCAAGGACCTAGAGGGAAAACAAAGCTGGGTGCTGGAGTTTATGTGGCTGAAGCTTAGTGTTAGCAGAAAGCATGGCACAGCTGAGTTCAGACTGAATCTCCACAGGAGGGGATAACTCAATGACCAAAAGTACAAGGCATACTAAGGTGAGAAGAAGATAGAAAGTAGAGGACATCAGAGACTTCCCACTCTTCCTATATGGGGGGGTTTGTTTTGGCTTTGGTTTGCTGTGATTAAAAATAGATGAGTCTTCTGAGAGTACAAGTCTTGGAAGAAATACTTTTTAAATATGTAAGAATCGCTTAAGCCTTGAGGAATGAACCCTTAGGAGTTTACTGGTGCTCTGGACATGTGTAAACACGTTTTACTGAAGCTGTGACACAAAACCTCTCTTCCAGTGGTATCAAGACTTATTTTTGGATTATCTATATATCTCAGTTACCTATCTTCAAAACAGCAGGGCCACCTGAACTATGGTAGAGAGGACAGAAACGATCTAAGGTCAGAACCACAGCCTCAGGGACAGAATGAGATTGGGAATGCTGAGGATTCCCAGAGAGGATGGTTTTTTGTTCAGGCAAATAGAGGATTAATTCCCTGTCAGTCTGTTTGTCTGTCACCTGCCTGATGGAGAGTGAGCGGATCAATGTCTTAACCAATTCTCTGACGAGTTTGGTAACTTCTCTCTTCATTTGTTTCATTTATTTATTTGTTTATTTGTTTGTTTGTGTGTGTGTGTGTGCACCCACACATGCGCTTGCCTGCTTGTCTGTATGTGCTCCACCTATACACAGTACGTGAGAAGGTCAGAAGGTCAGAAGGGTGCCCAAGAAGGTGCTAGAAGCTAAACTCTGGTCCTGTGCCAGAGAACTTGGTTGGCCTTTGAGCTGTCTCTCCAGCCCCCAGCCTCATCCTTTCTCACGCGTTTCACTATTACTATGCATGTGCACCAAAGCTTATTTTTGCAATTGGGATAGAATAAGAAAAAAAAGTAGTGAAATAAGCATTAGCCACTGCCCTGCCACCAACAGTGTCCTGATAGCTACTGGGGAATCTGTGTTTTTCTGATCTGCTCACCTTGTGTTGCCTCTGGGGATGGAATGGCAGCATTGGGTAGGAAAACATACACAGCAGGGCTGCAGACTGACTCAGCAGGTGTCTCAGGGTCACTGTTGCTGTGATGGAGCATCAGGACCAAAGGCAACTGGAGAGGAAAGGGCTTATTTCACGGCAGTCCCTCTTAACAGGTCATCATCAAAAGCAACGAGGACAGGAGCTCAAGCAGGGTGGGAACCTGGAGGCAGGAGCTCATGCAGAAGGCATGGAGGGGTGCTGCTTCCTGGCTGGCTTCCCATGGCTTTTCAGTCTGCTTTCTTTTGGAACTCAAGATCATTATCTTGCAGGCGGCATTGCACACGTGTGGCTGTGCCCTCCCATCAGTCACTACCTAAGCAAATGCCCCAAAGCCGAATATTACAGCTACATTTCCTCAACTGAGGCTCTCTTCACTTTGATGACTCCACCTTGTGTCTCATAGAAAACTAGCCAGCAGAGTGAGTCAGTGTGCCTGCTCTGTAAGCGTGAGGACTTGAGTTTGAGTCTCCAGCATCCACAATGTCAGCCTCTGCAATGTCAGCATCACAGTGTCAGCATCCGCAAGGTCAGCATCCACAAGGTCAGTGTCTGCATGGTCAGGATCCTCAATGTCAGCATCCACAAGTCAGCATCCATAAGGTCAGCATTCACATAGTAAGGATCCACAAAGTCAGGATCTGCAAGGTTAGCATCTGCAATGTCGGCATCCACAAGGTCAGCACCTGCAAGGTTAGCATCTTCAAGGTCAGCATCTGCATGGTCAGGATCCGCAATGTCAGCATCCACAAGTCAGCATCCATAAGGTCAGCATCCACAAGGTCATGATCCACAAGGTCGGCATCCTCAAGGTCAGCAGCATCCAAAAGATCAGCATCCATAAGGTCAGCATCTGCAAGGTCACCATCTGCAATGTAACCCCAGCATTAGTGGGCAGAGATGGGTGTGGATTTTCTGAGAGTTTGTTGGATGGCCATCCAGTCTAGCCAAATGGTGACGATAAGCCCAGTGAGAAACACTGTCTCAAAGCAATAGAGAGGAGAGCGACAGAGAAAGACACCAGACTTCCTGGTCTGGGCTCACATTTGCAAATGGGTGGAGCCCCCCTCCCCCCGCCACATAAAGACAGCACACATACTATTACATCCGGTCATTAGCTGTGCAACATAGGTGGAAACTGTCTGAGTGGCTTAACAGAATTGTCCACTACAACTGAAAAATGACCAAAAAATGATGTTATTAATTATGTACCAGCTTTACTGAGATATAATCAATAAATAAAAATTTAGAGACAAATATAAGGTATACAAAATAAGACACTTGAATGATTACCATAGTTGTGTTTGCTATTTTTGCAATGAAGAAAAAGTGAAGCATGCCCCCCGGCAATTGTGAAGCATTCATGGGCAGCCCGTTTATCCTGGATTTCATGGTCCGAGTTGATGAGGACAACTGACTAAGTCTCTTCCTCAAGAAACAGGTTCCATCGAGATATGAACTCAGATCGCTGGGTCCAGAGTCCATGGCATTAACAATTACACCATGGGAGCGGGTACTATTTTTGCAATAATATAACAAAAATACTAGGCAGAAAGAATATAAGGAAAGCTCATGGTTTCAAAGAGATTTCAGTCCTTCATAGCATGCAAGGGATGGTGATGGGAGTGGGTGATGCGTGAGAGCCGTGGGAATAATTGGTGAGAATGGCTCTGTCCCTTACAGGGGAAAGGTAGAACAGAGGCTTGCCCACATGGTGACAAGCATAGAGAGGTCTAAGCAATGGGTACTACTTTCGCCCACCATTGGTGACCTTCTTCCAGAAACCAGGTCCATCTCTGAAAGGCCTATAACCTTCAAATTATCACTAACAGCTAATGGCCGTGACTGCTCTCCTCATGAGAGCCTGCAGGACATTTCAGAAGCAGATCATAAAAGTAGCCATGCTAATTAACACACCCACCACCTCACATTGTCACGCAGCTACCTTAGTTTGATAATGGTGACAGCATTTAAGATCTGCTATTAGTAAATGTCACATCTATAAAACAGTATTTTCTGTATTTAGCACTTTGTCCATCAGATCTCTAAAATGTATCCATGCAGACAAACCAGGTCTTGGTACATCAATCATCACTGCTCTAGGCGCTACATCTTTAGCTCCAGTGGCCACCATTCTTCCCTATGCTTCTTGGAGTTTGACTTTTCCAGAATCTGCAGATTGTGATGAAGCTATATATTTGCTTGGCTTACTTCACCGAGCAGAAACTGAGCCATGTTCTTATTGGTTTTCTAACTTCCTTAGCTTTGTAGAAGATCTTTGGTTTGGTGCAATCCCATTTATATATTTATTTATTATGTGTATAATATTCTGTCTGTGTTTATGCCTGCAGGCCAGAAAGGGCACCAGACCCCATTAAGATGGTTATAAGCCACCATGTTGTTGCTGGGAATTGAACTCAGGACCTTTGGAAGAGCAGGCAATGTTCTTAACCACTGAGCCATCTCTCCAGCCCCAAGGCCTAGTTTTCTAAGACCACATACTGTTCCTTTCTCTTTATGTATTCTTGGCATATTTGTTCAAGATCATTTGTCTGCAAATGTCCACCCTAGTTCTGAAGTCCATATTCTGTTTTAAGTCCTCTATGTGCTTTGTATGGTTTTGCATTGTATCTTGATACCAGGTTTCATGATACCTTCAGCTTTTCTTTTTGCTCAAAATTACTTCTGTGTCCTGAAGTCCTTTGTGAGCTTGTATAAATATTGTTTCTCTATTTATATGAAAAAATAGAAATTGAGTTGAACCACAGGTAGCGTGGACATTTAAAATATTAATTCTGCTCTAAGAACATGAGAATCTGGCCAGTTGTATGTGTCTTCTTTCATTAAAGTTTTACAGTTTTCAGTAAAAAGATGTTTCAGCTCCTAATTATACTTATTTACAATAATCCTGTGATTATTGATCTTACTGGAGACAATAATTCTTTCTTAACTCATTTTTTATGATTTTTAGTTTAAAAATATACCTGATTATTATTGAATAGAAATACACCTTTGATTTTTGTGTCTTTCACATGAACTGAATTCATTTCTAACTGTCTTCTAGTAGAATCTTTAGGATTTTAAGTAGATTTGATATGCAAATAGAAAATTTTATATATTTTCTCCAGTTACGTATTGTTTTGCTATTGTCATTGTTTGTTTGTCTGGTCTACTTGGCAGAAGCTAGGGTCATCTTTGAAGAGGGAACGCCAACAGAGAAAATGTCTCAATAGGATTTTCCTGTGGACAAATCTATGGGTATTCTTGGATTGATGAATAGTGTGGGAGGGTCTAGCTCACTGTGGATTGTGCTCTCCTCAGGCAGGTGGTCCTGCACTATATAAGAAATCAGACTGAACAAGCTATGAGGAATGAGCCAATAGGCATCTACTGGCCTCCGCATCTGTTCTTGTCTCCAGGTTCCTGCTTGAGTCCCCGCACTGACGTCTCTTCATGATGAACTATAAGCCACAAGCTGAAATAAACCCTTTCCTCCCCAAGTTACTCTTGATTATGTCATTTATCACAGCAATAGAAAGCAAAGTAGCTCAGAATGGGATACCTTTTCTATCTTGAATAATTTCCATGACTAGAATATCTAGAACTAACTGAGTAGAGATGCCAACAAGTGTATCTTTCCCTCATCTTGCAACTGTACCTAAAGAGTATGGTGTCAATAGAAAGCTTTTCATATGTGGTTTTATTCTGCTGAGTTACATTCACTTTGTATCTAACTCATTGAGAGATTAATTAGAAAACCAAGTTCCTTAATGGATTTCACCTGCTCATTCAGGTAATGCGTCTCAATGAAGTCACACAAGTGGGGGTCATTTTTGTCAGTAGCCAGTTTGTGCAGTTCCAGTAGTGACTGATTCACACTCTTTTCCAGGTGCAGTGCACACTCCATTGCATTCATGTGACCAACTTGCGCAAGATGGGAGCCCCTGAAGCTGGCATGGCAGAATATCTGTTTGACAAGCACACCCTGGGACACAGTAATCAGAGCTAAGCTGATTTCCCCAAAGCCACAAGTGACTTTACTGGTCACTGAGGCAGTGCGTGCATGTCGGTCTGCCTTTATCTTTTCTATAAGTCTCACCGAAACATCTGCTTAAGTTCTTTCATTTGTACCATTTCTTTAAATAAAGAATTTTGGTACCCCCCCCAAAAAAAAAAGAAAAAAGAAAACCAAACTGTGTTTTTTTTTTTTTTCCAGAGTCTTTTTGAACATTTGCAGACAGAAGGAACCCAGTGCCTTGCTTGATGGAGAAAGTCTAGAATTGGCAGTTTGGGTACTTTAGCTTATAGAGTTTGGGCTGCAGTATGGGTTCTAGTGGGCAAACCTCTCACTTCTCACTAGAGTTCTGTGTAGTGAGTCTGGACTCTGGGTCTTCAGGAGATGACCTGAAACCTGGGTCCCTAGTGACTGACCCGCTGCTGAGTTGGGATTTAAGACTGGTCCGTGAAGCTGTGGCTGGAAGGAAGCAAGCCTGGTATATGGGTCTACTGAGAGGGGGAGGGTCTGAAGCCTGAGTCTTCAAGACTGAGCCTGGATTTTGAGACCTCAGTTGTCATTATTTGTCAAGACTCTGGGTGCCAGCCTGGCATTGTCAGGAGCCTGGACCACAAATGCTGACCTGGAGTCTTAGTTTTCAGGACTCCCATGAAGGTAGGTGTTCTGAGAATCTGTGTCTGAGGCAGTTGGACCATGTCTAGGTTAAGTAGGTCGGGCCTGGATTGAGAAGCCTTGGAAAATTTTGCCCACTTCAAATGGCACAGTGACTATAAAGAGGAGCACTATGGGATATTCTTCTTGCCTTGCCCAATGAATCAGTTATTTTATGCTCCACAGAAACTCTATGATCATTCACTTGGGTTCCTTGATTCCCAGGGAAGATGTTTTCAGGCTTCAAACGTTGTTCAGCTCTGTGCTTCTGTGACGGATGGCTGATGGAAATTGGATTCCTATTTATCACTAATGTTACCTGGAACAGCTTCCTTGAATCCTAAGTCCCATTGCCCTGCACAGCTATTGCTGGAGCATGTGTTCAGCAAGGGGTCCTCCTTTCATAGCAATTAGCTAGAATAAATATGTCAGCTGAGCCAAACCCCTTTTGTTTTCTGTCTGCTCTAAGAGCGAAGCTTTCCCTCTGCTTCTCAGAGATAAGGCTGTGCCCTCATCATCCTGACATTTGTGGGGAAGCGGACCCATAGACAGGGTGCACTGCAGTATGGCAGAGGAATTACAGAGGAATGGCCTTTAACTCAGGAAGGGGTTGTGGGAAATCATTTGACTTGCAGAATCATGTGAACGTCTGTGCCCCTCTGACTGCCATCATTTGGTGTCTTTGTATTCAAGGTGTTCACTATGGAATAGTTATTACTGTTCTTTATTTTGCTTTGTTTTTTTTTTGAGTGAAGTAAATAGAATGCAATGTTACATACTATGTAATAGAGCTTTTTTTAAACAAGTGTGGCTAGTTAGAAAAATTAAAACAATATATACTTAAGTATATATTAGGATATTGCCCATGTGTGCTTGATTTAGTTGAACAAAGACAGTTTTGCAAGGTATATTATTTTACTTTTGCTCCCCTCTTAAACTAGAAACCAGGAAGTCTATAGTAAATATGTACTTGTTTTACCAATGAGTGCAAAGCTTATTCTTGTCTGTTTTGGGTTGTTTAGCTCACTAATTCATAACATTAGCAGCAGAAACACAAGACTTCAGTACTCAGAGATTCTATATTCCCATATGACAGCCAATGAATAGCAAACAGAAGATCTCAGATACCACAAGACATGGAGTAAAAAGGAAAGAAAAGATATACAGAAATAGAGAAAGGTAAAAGCTCAGAGGCAGAAAGTAGTTGTAATAATTTAAGAAAAGCTGGCTAGAAACATCCAAAAATTAATGAACATATTGAGCTGGGGAGATGGTTCAATTGGTAAAGTGCTTGCTGAATAAGCATCAGGAGCTGACTTTAGATTTTCAGAACCTATAGAAAAATCTGGGCATGGCAGCATGCACCTGTAATCCTGCATTATAGAGGCAAAGACAAGCAGAGTCCCTGAGGTTTGCTAGCTGGTCATTCTAGCCAGATCAGAAAGGTCCAGTTTAAATAAGAGATCCTATCTCAAGAAAAATCAGATGGAGAACAAGTATGGATGACAGCCAACACTGACCACTGACCTCCTCCTTCATGTACATGTGTAGATGCACATTCAGACATATATGCAGACAAAAATTAAAGGGAAAACCATACAGGAAAATCTCAAGGAACTATAGAGGAGCATCTTTCTCCACTACATTTGCTGTTCTTTACGTTTCACAAAACATTGTTTTAAAATAATTATCCTTAAGGCATTCAGTTACCTAGAACTCTCCACCCATCTTTTGATACCATTCCTTAGTGGATATGAGGGGGTTCAGATATTCATGCACAATACACTGTTGACAGAGATTTCTGTCCCACACAGTTCCACAGCCTTTCAGTCCCAAAGTAACACACAGAGGTTTATATTAATTATAAACTGGTTGGCCTATTAGTTCAGGCTTCTTATAACTCTTATAACTTATATTCACCCATTATTCTTGTCTATATTAGCCATGTGGCTTGGTACTATTCATCAGTGAGGCATTCTCATCTTGCTTCTTCTGAGTCTGGATGAAGGCTGCAGACTGAACCTTTCCTCTTCCCAGAATTCTTCTGTTCTCATTGCTCTGTCTCTACTTCTTACCTGGATGCCCCTCCTACACTTCCTGCCTGGCTACTGACCAATCGGCATTTTATTAAAATACAGGTGACAGGATACAGACCATTGTCCCACAGCAATATACAATGAACGAAGCAGAGGGAATATGTTAGTATTCTGCTTCTGTCTCTTAACAAGTCTGCCATTAAAGCAGAACAAAATAAAAGTCAAACTGGTTCTCCAGGTAAGCATGAAATAAAGGATTACTGTCGTGGGCATCTCTGTTTGCCTTGGCACTAAACACTTGGAATCCCAGGATGGGTATTGCAGATAAATAATAGAAACACCCTGGTCCCTAAATACCTTCTACATCAGCAGAAAATTCTGCACTTTCTGGAGCCTTTCAATAAAAGAGTAATTTATCTTAGACTTAAAGGCGAAAGCTCCTTCTATATCCACTTCACATGTCTATATCCAAAGGGTTGGTATTAGAATTTTCTTCTTTGAGTTGATCTAATTCTAAGAACTTAATGAAGTTAAGAAATTTATGTGGAAGAAACCACCATCAAATCACCAAGCATTCATAAGAAATATACCTGAGTCAAGATTCTCAAATTTAGAAGGTGCCTATGGGAGATCACACCTGTATAATCCTAACAATTGGGAAGGAGGAGCAGGAGGAGCAGGAGTTCGAGACTGGCCTTGATTCTATATTGAGTTTGAGCAGAGCATAGACTATGTGAGATTCTGTCTCAAAAAAGCAAAAGAAAATCTTTTAAATTTAGGTCTAGCTCAGATATCCCACAGGCCTCCTATCCCCTGGTGGGTGTAGGTGTGGCGGTCATGCCAATCTTTCTGCCTACAGCCTTCAGGCACATTATGTAACCACTTAAACCCTACAATATCAGTTCCCAATAGAACAAGAAGAAAGCTGAAAATAGCATCTTCTTTGAAACTCTGAGATCCAAGTTTACTCACCTTGTGAAATTCTTCTGAATGTCTCGTCCTGCCAGGCATCTGATGGGCTCTGTCAGTGAGCATCAGATTAGATAGATAGCTTGTGAAATGTCCTTTGAAGAGTAGAGCATGAGGCATTGAATTCTATGTATTTGCTTAAAGACAGAGTGTTGATTATTTAAAAAAAATGTGTTTTCAGCATCCCCTACTTACTAAGCATGCACAGAAATATTTTCTAGAGCTGGGTGGTAACCCTTGCCAATACTGCTTTTCAAGGTACGGGTCATGTTCCTTCTCTACTGTCCACACCACAAAGTAGAAGAATGTCATCAATGGATTCTCACCCTTGGCAGGATGAAGAAGCACCTGGGATACACAATGTTTTTTTTCAAAGTCAGCCATTAATCACTGTTGGACTCCCAATGGTAAGTAACATTGGAAATAGTAAACTGGGGAGAGGTTAAAGTATAGGCTTGAGGAGTTCAAGATAGAAAGATATCCTATGATGGGTTTTGGGTAGAGGTGGGGTATTTGTTCCAAGTTATTCTACTACAACGGCAAGATTTCCAAGCACTGAGTAGTAGGTGGGAAGAGAAAATAGCCCAGTCTTAGTTTGAGCAAACTCCAGCTTTTGCCAGTCAAACCTCCATTTGGATTAGAGTTCTACTGTGTTCCACGTGCAGTTAGGAGCACAGAGCTTCTTCTACACCAGCACAGCAGTTAGAAGCCCCATTATCCGGAGAGAGAAAATGAGGCATGAAATTCATAATAGACTTGTTGAAGTCTATTTATTACACCGACTGTAGAACTTTCGTCATTAAATGCCAACTTAAATTCATGTAGAAGTTGCTTGATTTCATTTAAAGCAAAATGCCTGGCTAGCCCGAGACCAAATGAGCACCAAGCTGACTATTTAACAAGCTATTCAAAGACCCTGATACCTTCCAGGTGCCACCTGTTTAACCCCGTGTTTCAGCTGCCTCCATTTCATCGCTGCCAACATACAAAAATGAACTGGTAATGAAGCCTGAAAATGCCAATGAACGTCGGCCGTCTCTAGGGAAGATTTGAGAGAAAGCGATGTGTGCTTTAAGTTGATCCTCAGAATTTAATTATTGAGATGCACTCAACAATCATGGTTTGGGATGCCATGCCCCGTCACTGCAATTTATGCCTTCATGCAATAGTTGTTCTCAGGAGCAGAGCAACGACATTGGGTTTGGGCTCCATAGCAAACTTTTGTCATGTTTATTTAATATTCGTTTATTGAAAAGTCACTAGATCCAGGAGCAAGAGATAAGGAACCTGAGGCATATCAAATTTTTCATAGCCTCGAGGATTTTTACAGCCAAAGGCAAGTAAAAAGTCACTGTGCCACAACCAAGTGTGTTTTATCAGTTACGAAACAAAGGGCTGAGGATGCTGACATTCTTCTCCCACCTTCTCCTACAAGAAGTCACTGTCACATACTTAAGGTCTGACAGAGGGGAACTGTGGTGACAGGATAAAGGTGAAAAAGCACAGGGAAGTTTGGGGTAGAAGAGGTTGAAGAGGATGAACTTGAATGGGAATTTTAATGACTGGCTAGAATGAAGAGACAGCAACGGGGACGTTCAGGTGCTCTGTGTTCTAGACAGTGAGATGACAGAAGTATTGGGTGAGGTGACAGCTCTGAGCATTGTTGTGAGCCAATCAACAGCGCCCAAGGGGCAGAGAGTTGAGGCCAGGATGGGCTAGGATTGAGATTATTTTTTTCCCCTGCCTATGTGAAGACCTTTCTTTTTACCTGTGGGAAGAAAATAGAGATTCCCACAGTCTCCAAGACTGAAAAATAAGCGTGTCATTCAGATGGGAGTGGGCTTTAAGAAGATTAAATACAGGGTGGAGTGATGACTCAGTGAGTTAAGCATGCCTGTCACATGAGTGTGAAGATGAGTTTGCATTTCTAGATCCCACATTTAAAAAGCCAGGCACTTAATCTAAGTGCCCATAATCCCAGTGTTATTTGCATTTACAGAGGAATGTATGTGCACTTATGCATAGTATATGCCCATTTAAAAAAAAATACGAGATGTAGTTAGAAGGCATGAAAACAAGACAACTCTTGAATCTGATGTCCAGAGTGATAAGCATGTTCTGCTCATACGTAACTCACGGGGATGGAGATGAAGAAGTAACAACAAGAGAAATGGGAATGGAGAGAAGGCAGGGATAGCTGTGCAGCTGACTCACTGAGATGAATAATATCATATCTCAACAGTTGTTGTCTGACTCCAAGGGCTTCAGCAATAACTTCCTTTTTAGTCCTGAGTCATAGTTCATACAGACAGGCTAGCTGTTTTTAGCTAGTATCTACATATGTGAAAATATGTACTTTTGAAAAATGAAAATTAGGTTGTCTTGTGCAACATTAGAAAATTCATTTTCCCCCCTGGGTCCTAGAACAGATACTCCTTTGGTCCAGCTGAGCTCAAAGAAAGAGGACAGTGCTGTGGAAATGACATATAAGCTGTCTCCCCAGGAATTCTTAAGACATTACATAGAACTCACTTTGGAAAGATATATTTACAGTTTTCACACGTGCTTATGGAAATTTCCCAGCAGTAGGTGTGGAGAACAAGGAAACACCAGACAGCCTCTCATTCATTAACCACCTACTTGTTACATCTCAGCAACATTCTTGTTATGTGACTAGTTCCTATTTGAGGTGTTTTTTTTTTTTTCTTTGACTTCTTTACTTTCCACTTTCTTGCAGTGTCAGAGAACTGGGTGGTTTGAATGAGGAATGTCTCTACAGACTCACTTGTTTGAACACTTGGTCCTCAGTGGGTAGTACAGTTTGGGAGGTTGTAGAGCCTTTAGTGGTGGAACATTGCCAGAGGAATACAGTAGTGGTGATGGGTTTTAAGGGTTTATAGCTTGGTCTTTCTATTTTCTTTCTCCTTCCTATGTGTGAGATGTAATGGGCCACCCAAATGCTCTTGCCACCATACCTTCTCTACCATGATGGATTGCATCCCCTTTGGAATCATAAGAAAAAATAAGCCCTCCACCAACATGTCATATTGTCAGGATATTTTATCAGAAGAACGGAAAAGAAATTAATACAGGGGATGTTGGCTTGAATGAAAATGGTCTCATGAGCTGTGACCTTGTTGGAAGAAGTGTATCACTGGGGGGTGGGCTTTGAAGTTTCAGATGCTCAAGCCAGACCCAGTGGCACCCTGTCTTCCTGCTGCCTGCTAATCCAAATGTGAAACTCTTGGCTCCTTCTCTAGCACTATGTCTGCTTGTGACCTTCCATTCTCCCTTACATGATGGTAATGGAGTGAACTGTAAGCCAGCCCCAATTAAATGTTTTCCTTTACAAGAGTTGCTATCATTTTGGTGTCTCTTCATAGCAAGAGAAACCCTAAGGCACAATGAGTATGTGTTTATGTTTCCCTTCTAACTCTTGCTACTTAATGTTTGATGAAAATTCTACCCTGAACCAGTGCATCTTTGTATCCAGCAATAGGGACAGACTCATTTTTTAAAAAATTAACTATTTTTAAAAAACTATCTTTTCTCATTTTTACCTGCCAGATCTAGTTCTCATTCCCTCCCCTTCTCCAGCTCCCTCCAACTTCCCCCTACCACACCTCATCCACTGTTCAGAAAGGGTAAGGCTTCCCATGGGGAGTCAACAAAGTCTAGCACATTGCTTTGAGGAAGGTCCAAGGCCCTTCCCACTATATCTAGGCTGAACAAAGTATACATCCAAAGATAATGGGTTCCTAAAAGCCAGGACAAGCAGTAGGAATAAACCCTGGTCTCCTTACCAGTGGCTCCACAGTCTGCCCCAGCCATACAACTGTCACCCACGATCAGAGGACCTAGTTTGGTCCTATGCTGGTTCCCTCACTGTCAGGTCAGAGTTGGTGGATTCCCATTAACTTAGATAAGCTGTTTCAGTGGATATCCCCATCATGGCCTTGACCTCTTTGCTCATATTCTCACTCCTCACACTCTTCAATTGGACTTTGGGAGATCAGCTCAGTGCTCTGCTGTGGATTGCTACATCTGTTTCCATCAGTTGCTGGGTGAAGGTTCTATGAAATTTAAGATAGTCATCAATCTGACTACAGGACAAGGCCTATATCACTATCCTCTATCACTTGGGGTCTTAGCTGGTGACATCCTTATGGATTCCTGTGAATTTCTCTAGTGCAAGGTTTCTTGCCACACCCATAATGGCTCCCTCAATCAAGATATCTCTTTCTTTGCTTTCCATCTCTGTCCTTCCCCCTTCTCAACCAACCTGTTCCCTCAAGTTCACCTCCCCTCTCTACTTCTCCCCCTCTGGCTCCCCTTTTGCCTTCTCTTCTCCCCTCACACCCACATTCCCAATTTTCTCAAGAGATCTTATCTATTTCCCCTTCCCAGGGGCATCTATGTATGTTTCCCTTGGGGTTCTCCTCATTACTTAGCTTCTAACAGACTCACTTTTAAGCAAAGAAAATAACCTGGAAGGGTAGTTGAGCAATACAGAAACCAAGATGGTTCAGAAGTAAAATGCAGCAAATCAAATCAGACATACAGGAACACACACACACACACACACACACACACACACAAACAAACACACATACTTAAATAGAACTATAACCCTCTATGGAAATATAAGCAGTCATTAAACAACAACAACAAAAAGCCTAGGGTTAGATGGTTTTAGTGCAAAATTCTATCATATTTTCAAAGATGAATTAACCAATACTTCTCAGATTATTCCACAAAATAGAAACAGAACGAACATTACAAAATTCATTTTATCAGGCCTCAGTCAATCTGAAACACAAATCACACATATAGTCAACAAAGAGAATTATAGTCAAATTTCTTTTATGAACATAGATGTAAAACTACTCAACAAAATACTCACAAATTAAATCTAAGAACACATTAAAAAGACCATCCACCATGATCAAGTAGGCTAGATCCTAGAGATGTGGAGATGGTTCAACATATGAAAATTGGTCAATGGGATTCACCAAATAAACAAACTGAAAGAAAAAAAAGATATTCTTGCTAGATGACAGAAATGCCTTTGACAAAATCTAACATCCTTTCATATAAAAGTTTTGGAGAGATTAGAGATACAAGGGACATACCTAAACATAATAAAGACAGTTCATAGCAAGCCTATAGCCAACATCAAATTAAATGAAGAAAAACTGAAAGCAATCCCACTAAAATCAAATAAGACAAGGCTCTTTACTCTCTCTATAACTATTCAATATAGTACTTGAAGTTCTAGCAAGAGCAATAAGACAACAAAAGCAGATCAAAGGGATACAAATCAGAAAGAAAGAAATAAAAGTATCATTCTTTGATATGATAGTATGCATAAGCGACCCCCAAAACTACCATGGAACTCCTAAAACTGAAAAGCACCCTCAGCAAAGTGGCTATATATAATATTAACTGAAAATAAAAATAGGTGCTTTCTTATAGACAAATAGACTGAGAAAGAAGTCAGGGGAGCAACACCCTTCACATTAGCCATAAACAATAGAAAATATCTTGGGGTAACTCTAATCAAGCAAATGAAAGACCTGAATGATAAAAGCTTCAAATCTTTAAAAAATAAATAGAAGAAAATATCAAATATGTGAAGCTCTCTCATACTTACGGATTGGTAGAGTTAGCGTAGAAAAATGGCCGTCTTACCAAAAGCAATCTAAAAAATCTAACATAATTCTTTACAGACCTTGAAAGTACACTTTGCAATTTCATATGAAAAAAAAAAAACAAAGCAAAACAAAAACCCAGGTTATCTAAAACAATCCTGAAAAATAAAAGAACTGCTAGAGGTCTTATCATTAGCAATTTTAAGCTGTACCTCAGAGCTATAGTAATAAAACCCACATGGTATTGGCACTAAAAACAGACACATTGATCAGTGGAATTGAACTGAAGACCCAGACATAAATCCATACATCTATGGACTCCTTATTTTTAATGAAGAAGCCAGAAATACACAATGAAATAGGTCCATGTTATCACCCTGCACAAAACTCAAGTCCAAGTCAATCAAAAAACTCAACATACAGACACACTGAACCTAATAGAAAATAAAGTAGGGAATAGCCTTGAATACATTGGCACAGGAGAAAACTTCCTAAACAGAACACCAATAGAGTGGGCACTATGATTGACAATTAATAAATGCGACCTCATGAAACCAGAAACTTCTATAAAGCAAAGGATACCACCAAAAGGACAAAATGACAGCCTACAGAAAGGGAAAAGATTTTCACCAACTCCACATCTGAGAGAGGGCTAATATCCAAGTTATATAAAGAACTTAAGAAACTAACATCAAGAAACCAAAAACAACCAATTAAAAAAATGGGGTACAAATCTAAATAGAATTTTCAAAAGAGGAAAGTTAAATGGCTGAGAAACACTTAAATATTCAACATCCTTAGCCATCAGGGAAATGCAAATAAAAATTACTATGCTATTCTATTTAACACCTGTCAGAATGGCTAAGATTAATAACAAAGGTAACAACAGTTCATACTAGGCAGGATGTGGAACAATGGGAAAACTCCTCCATTGCTGGTGGGAGCATAAATTTTTACAGCCACTGTGGAAATCAATATAGTGATTTCTGAGAAAATTGAATATCAATGCACCTCAAGACTCAATTTTAGCATTCTTGAGCATATACCTAAAAGATACCCCATCCTACCACAAGTGCATTTGTTCAACAATGTCCATTGTGACTTTATTTATAATGGCAAGAAACTGGAAGCAACCTAGATGTCCCAAAAAGAATGGATAAAGAAAATGTGATACATTTATACAATGGAGCATTACTCAACTGTTAAAAACAATGACATTATGAAATTTAAAGGCAAACGGATGGAACTAGAAAAAAATTATCCCGAGTGAGGTAATCCATTCCCAGAAAGACAAACATGACATATACTCATGTGTAAGTGGATATTAGTTGTTAAGTAAAGGATAATCGTGCTAAAATCCACAGACCCAGAGAGGCTAAATAACAAGGAGAACTCTAGGGGGACACTGGATTTCCATGGGAAGGGAAAATAGACCAGATTTTGCGGGTGAACTGGGGATAGGTGTGTATGGGAACAGTAGGGATCAGGTGAGGAAGGAGGGATGGAGGGAGAGAGTACAGGAATTGGAAGGCATTTGGGGGGTTCAAGGCTTCCAGTTGTGGGACTGGGATACCACCACAGCCGCAAAACCTTCAACCTACAACCTGTCCTGCCTGCAAGATGTGCTGGGGCAATGATGGCTCAGAGCTTGCAGAAGTGACCAACTAATGACTGGTCTAACTTGAAGCCTACACTATCATGAGAAGAAGCCCATGCTCACCACTGCCTGGATGCCCAGGAACTGGAAACTGGATGACCCAGAGACCTAGAGTAGAACCAAACAGTACTGGGCCATTAAAAAAAAAAAAAAAAAAACGGTGATTCCTAATGATGGTCTGCTATACTCATAGATCAGTATCTAGGCCAATTGTCATCAGAGAGGCTTCCTCCAGCAGCTGATGGAGGAGATGCAGAGATCCACAGCCAAACATTAGGTGGAGCTTTGGGAACTCCACAGAAGATGAGGAGGAAAGATGGTAGGCACTAGAGGGTACAAGGACACCAGGAGAGCATTCATGAGTAATGACACATGGTTAGAATCCTAACACTGGGTGGTAGAGATAAGCAGGTTACTGGTTTTATGGGCCAGTTATTCTAGATGACTTGGAGGATGTCTGGCTAGCTAGCAAAAGATGCTGACTCCAAAAGGATGGGCAACATCTGAGAAATGATACCTGTGGTCCTCTGGCCTCCATACACATCTATGCACACATGTTCACCCAGGCACATATGCGAGCACACATGTGTACATGCTCTCTCTCTCTCTCTCTCTCTCTCTCTCTCTCTCTCTCTCTCTCTCACACACACACACACACACACACACACACACACTTATCTAACCTAAAGCCACATGCTGTAGTAAAGAAAAGCACTTCCTGCATACCTGTTCTGTTCCTGCATCTACCTACATTATTTTAACCACCAGGTATTGTCCAGCAGTCACCTGTGAGGGCTCATCAACATTGATACCTGTTAGGAAACCCAGGATCCCTGTGCAGTTTCTATTTGAACTTTTCACGCTGTTACTCTTTGTTCTATCAACAAATATCACCCTGAGTCTACATTCACTGTGGCTCAAGAGTCTCAAGTTTAATTTGGAGTTTTCCTTTGATGGGACTTTCAGGTTGTGGTCATGAGGATGCCACACTTTAGTAGAATCCACAAACAAATTACAAGTTTTTACTTTTGAGCAGTCAGGAGGGATTTTTGACTAGTTGCCTAAAACAGTGTACTTTTTTCCCTACTCTGCCAGGTGTTTTCCACTCTTAGAAATATGTACATTCTTGTTATTAATTTTATAGTAACTGAATCTTTGCTTCACCAGTTTAGTTTCTTACTATGCCTGGAGACCAACACTCTCTCCACCATGAGTCCCGCTTGCCATTTGGTTTTGGCTCTAGGGATAAATCAGCCATTCTCCAGGAGGTAAAAGATACTGGGATGAAGTGATGTCCCTGTCCCCATCCACGCCATGTTCTGCTAATTCCCACCATGGAATCAGGTAGAAAGGTTCAGTCCTATGTGAACCCGAGGAGAGAGACAGGGAGAGTCCCTGATTGTCACTGTCACCCCCTCAGACAAGGAAGAGCTCTCACGTCCAACACCAATGCCTTGACAACTAAGTAACTTCTGTGCAGTTTCCCCCAGATGTCTCAGAAGATGATGTCTGCGCCTCCTGCAATCCGAACTTGCCTGTTCTCACGCTTTTTGTGTCCTACCCATCCTCCCTGCAAATATATGGATTCCATTTTCCAAATTAATGTTGCAGAAAAATGACTCAAAAGTAAATTTTTAAACTCAGATCAATCAGATTCAGTCCATGCTCCTGGAATCAGCCATCCTCTAAAATATTTCTCTTTTCTAGGGTGGCAGTTAAAGTGCACCTTTATAATTTTTAATTTAAACAACTCCCTTAGGGCTTGATTCAGTTTTATAATTCTTGCTACTCATATTTAAGACAGGCAATCAACAAATGAATGCATTATCATTGCCCAAAATAAAAATAAACAGAAGAGGCTAGCCCCCACCCACAGTCGAGCCCACTCTGTTCTCGGAGTTATTTCTCATGTGTTTGGTTGGCGTGGCGCCTCCACGTCCCTCCCGGGGGATTTTAAATAGGCACTCACACGCATGCTCATGTCATACGCTGTCACGTCGCACACTGTGTGGTTTGAAAGTACTAATTTTGCTATTTTTGAATCACTAGGCTCACTCCTTAGAGATGCTTTGCATTCAGAGGGAGTTGTTTGTGTTTTCAGTTTTAGCTTTTTTTAAAATCCACCTCTTTCTTTGTAGAACTCTTCCTCCAAACCCACAGAAAGGGGTCCCTTAAGCACTGCTCCTCCTACTCGGCCAATTTAAACCATAACGATGGTGAAGATTTTCTGGCTTGAACCTTCTTTATGGTGTTCAGAGCTCTTTGCCCCAGGCACTTCCTTGATTCAAGTCTCCCCTCCTCTCTCTGTCCCTTCCTTGTTCCCACCCCAGGATTTCTTCCCCTTGCTCTTCACTGATGTGGAAATTCTTTCCCCAGCTCCTCTTTGTCACCTTTCTCATAGCTCTGAAGGCCTTCCTCCTTCAGCACCCTGCACCCCTCACTTCGTTAGTTATAATCCTTCTTGTGCATTATAATCCACTCTGCTTTCTAATTCGGCTTTTTTGTGTGTTGTCAGTCTTTCCCATGAGACCATTGACTCTCAAAGGACTTAGATGCGGTCTCTGTTGTCCATTCTCATACCCTAAGAAGCTAGGACAGTATTTGTATACTCATGAATGAAGAATGGCCAGAGCAATCTAGTCTCCATCTTTGAAATGGTTGTGCAGTATTCCATTGAATAAAGGCTTCTTTTGTCAGTTATTTCCCCTTCTTAGCCATTGATTCATTGATTTATTTTTATGTCACTGCAGACAATACCATAGTAAAGTATCAAGAGCGCAGTTACTTTCAGAGGTGGGAGGAATGGGGCAGGTTACCAGGAGCTGAATGTGGAGCCTTTGCGATAGTTTGTAAAATTCGTTGATACTCTGAGAGATGGGTGCGCACTTTCTGATTTTCCCTTATGAGATAGGATCTGAATATTATCTCTGAAGTTCAATTATGACACAGAAGATGAGGGATGAGGGTCTGAGTCACATAAATGGCTATAGCACAAACCTCAGACTCATAAAATGGAAGGGAACGAGCCAAGAACTTCTGGCCCCGCTTTACTTGTTTATTAGAGTTATGCTGTTGCTACCAATTATTTCCCTCTTTGAAGGAACCTTTTTTCCAGGGCTCAGCAGGAAGGGTGCTTCTCTAGTCTACCTGAGACCCTGGGTTCCATCATGAGCAGCATGCCAGGCAGTGGTGGTGTATACCTGGATCCCCGACCTCTAAGAGGAGGCAGGTGGAACAGTAATCGGAAGTCATGCTTGGAGTCAACAATTCCAAATTTGGGGGACATTTCTTGTGTAGATAGAAATGCTTTGCCACAAAGAGAACAGAATGCAGCATTAGAGGAATATTTTTTGCTTAGATCAAAATAATAATTTAAAAAGAAGAAAAGTAACATTACTTCTTGGAATAAGTCACATTGTCTTCACTTGAAATGAGCCATTGCAGGCTAAGGTTCAAATAACCCTTGCAATCCACAAATATAGAACTGTTTTATATGGGCCATACTTTCAAAAATGTACTTTAGATTTTGAAAAAGAACTGAAGAAAAAGTTAACATGAACTAATTATTCAATTTGCTGTCATTTTTGTTGTTGCATTTCCAGCCAGGATAAGCACACACAAATGCATGCCAGACCCTTGTCCTAGTTTCAGAAGTAGAGATTTAGGCTGCAATTACTTTTAGAGAGAGAAAGCTACTAGAACCATCCACTGCTTTCCAGTGTTCTTAAGTGGTTCGAAACTATAATTGCCCATCTTGATGTTATTGTTATTTATTGATTTATTCCCCATCTTTCACAAGATTAAAAGAGCTGTGCAGTCTCAGACAACTCATTCCCCCTCCTAAGGCTTGCTTATTCCTTGTCCTCCTGAAACTGGTTGCAAAGGTTAAGTATGGATAGCTTTGGGTTCTTTTTGATGTGAGAATCAATCCACTACCACGCATTGAGCTGGGCTTAGAGGAAGCGGAATTCACAATCCAGGCATATGCTCTCCAAAGTGAAGCACTTCCCCTTGTCTTCGTGCCTGTGATGGGTATTCTGCTGAGGGTTTCAATTAAGACAAGGCTGCATGGCTAGTGCCCGTGATGCTTGTAACAGAATGTAATTTTTCTCTTGAAGCAAATCCACTGTGGATGTGTATTATAGACCGGCTATCTTTTCTTAGAGTCTGAAGCTCTCAAGGGCAAGGCTGAGGACTTATCCATGTCTGCATTTCCTTCCTGGCGTTCACAGAGTGTGTTGTGAAAATACCCTGTGGGCCGATTACCCTCATGTTCTTTCTCGGTTAGGACCCCTGTTGATGATCCCTGAGTACTACCCTGGTGAATTCACACATTCAGTTTCCTTACATTATTCATGCAATATACATTTGCATGACTCTTAAGAATAGGTTTATTCTATTTGTTTATTTGGTGTGTATGTGTGTCATGTCAGGAAGCACACATGGATGTCAAGGGGCAGTCTGTGTCGCTCCTTCTACTACGTGGGGATGCCAGGATGCTCATCTGAATTTCTTACTAATAGTGAGCAGACCAGGCCTGCACCTCTTCTTCCTTCCTATAAAGATGGCTAGTGACTGTCAGGGCCTTGGAGGCTTCTTTAGCAGACTCAAGGCCTAGGGAATCTGCGAGCATGCAGAACAGACTGGAGTGCAGCACCCAGGGAATAGCAGTTGCGGTGCAAGCTGAGGAAGAAGATTGTGAGCCACCATGGAAACCAGAGGTGTGGGTCATAGACTTTTCTGAAATTCAGCAAAATGGTTTAGAGTGAACACTTTTTAGCCCCTTCCTGGGTAGATAAGCTTATCTGGGTATGCATATATTGCTCATATTACTCCTATGATTCCCTGTCTCATAATCAACAAACTAGCTCACATTGAAAGCGACTTGGGTTATTGGAAGGGCCTCAGGTCAATAGCATGCGAGCTGTAGCAAGCCACCGTGGAAGACCTTTTCCTCATTTAGTGTGGTTAAAGCCACCATTCTGTTCTTAGGATACAGAATGCAAATTCTAAAGAAAATGTACATTATTCCATATATTAATATATTAAAATTTCCCTTTCAAGATGTTCAATTTCAATCCCAACATGCAGAATTGCTAACTTTGTAAAGTAGATCTCCTTTTTAAAGGCTTACAATAGGATCTATGAGAATGTCAGCACGTCAGTGGTGAAAATGTGGCAGCCTCTTAGTTCATATCTTCTTGAAGCAAATAATTTAGAGCTTCATTTATGTTGCTGGTTTTTTGTTTATTAGTAATGTATGAGTATGTGTGTGTTCGATGTACATATATGTGCACACATGTGCTAGGATGCATAAATTGAGGCTAGAGAGCAATTTTAGGAATTCGCTCACTCCTCCCACCTTTATTTAGGTGCTGAAAATCAAACTCAAGTCATCAGGCTGAGTCAGCTCACACAGACTGTTTAAGGAGACATTTATTTAGCATCCGAAGAGAGTTTGGAGTTGGGGAGCTGCCCCAATGGACGCTGCATTGTGGACTTAAAAGAAGTTATATGAATATTTATGAGGTTGGTGGCATACTCATGTGACAACTCAGGGTAGACCATTTCTCCCTTTTAAGGTATTTCTTCTTATCTTTGTAGAAGAGCCCACTGGAGGGGAGAAATGAAAACCCAGTGCAAATACCAAATCCAAGGTCATTTGACTTGACGATA
Organism: Arvicola amphibius; assembly: GCF_903992535.2. Classification (NCBI taxonomy): domain Eukaryota; kingdom Metazoa; phylum Chordata; class Mammalia; order Rodentia; family Cricetidae; genus Arvicola; species Arvicola amphibius. Next base: position 178,023,143 of record NC_052049.1, read on the forward strand.
TAGATCCTTCATGAGGGCACATGTGTGACAGTTGGGAAAGTACCCTGGTACCTTAGTTTCTGATGGCATGGGAAGAACTTGTTTGTAGCTTAAAGGATGTTTAGCCACATTTTGACGCTAGCTTTAGTCTTTCCGAGGTCCCTCCTATCTAACTCCGTGGCTACACAGAATAAAAAAGAGAACACAAAGCTCTTGCCTGGCAGGCCAGTATTGCAACACTCAGAGCCTAGTGCTAGGTAAGATTACAGATGCCTTTTCTACCACAATGCCTTGTAGAATATCTTTTGGCATTATAAAATATATTGCCCTATTTTTAATTAAGTTCTTTTCTTACTGTTAAGTTTTGAGACTTCATTTTGCATTTTGACTACAATTACTCTTATCTGGAGCAACGATTTATTTTAATGGTTGTAAGTGGAAACTCTTTCTACTTGGAAAACATCAATAGGTAGACAGATTTCTTAGGTTATATTTCTCGAACAGAGACTTCATTTCTAAAGTAACTGACATCTTAGGAAACTATGTGATCCCATCAAAAGGAAAACACTAGAATCAGTAACAAATAAGATCAAGGAACACTGTGTCACTGCTCAAAACAATGGATTCAGGAAAAGAAAACAACAACAAAACAGTTCACTTTGCTGACGTCAGAGAACAAGATGACCATGAGACAGAGATGGTGACTTTCAGAGCATCACCCAGTAGAATGGTGTCTTCCACAGAAAGCGCATGAGCCAGTCTCACAAAAGAAGGTATCATGTGAACTCTAGGACAACAGCCTGTAAAGAGTGGAATGATATCTTCTCTTAAGGTTGAACTTGACACTGGTGCATGGTCCTTGGAGACAGAGGAAGATGGGATTCTGCGTTGTCATTTGTAACTTGAACTCAATCACTATTAACTAATGCTATCTTTTGATTTTCTCTTAAATAGAATAATATCAATAAACAACACAAAAGGAAAAACTTTTAGGGACAGGAAAGTATTTCAGTAGTCAAAGAACTTGGTATTCAAAACTAAGGAGTTGAGTTTGATCCCAAAAGCCCTTACAAATAGTCAAGGCATTATGGTGCCTGCTAATAATCCCAGGATTGGGGAGGTGGAGATAGGTGTATCCCAGGGGCTCACTGGCCAGCAAGTTTAGGTAAATAAATAAACTGAGTCAACAAGAGACTGCCTCAAAAAATAAAAAAAAAAAAAATGGGAGGAGTCATGAGAAACAACAGTAAAGATTGACTTCTTCTGGCCTCTACATGCCCATGTAGACATAGGAACACACACACACACACACACACACACACACACAGAGTCAGACAGACAGAACAGAGACTGGAATAGACAGAGACAGACAGACAGACAGACAGACACACACACACACACAGAGAGAGAGAGAGAGAGAGAGAGAGAGAGAGAGAGAGAGAGAGAGAGAGAATCCTATTAGGTCTAATGGAGATGTCTCCAACCTCATTCCACCTCAGCTGATGGAAAAGAGTCCCCTAAAGCCTGAGAGCTCACTTGCACAGTTATCTTTGACATAGCAGTAAATGGGTTCAGTGGATTATGTTTACTTTTTACCCTAACTCATTTTACAGACTTGTGTTTAGCTTCTTTTCCACAGTATATTTCCTAGCTGAGTGTCTTCTTCAAAGATTTTCCTTATTGTGGAAATGGACATGGGCAGTGTTTATTTGTGCTACAAATAAGTGTTTTCTTTCAAGTAGAGAAGGAGTGGGAGCCCATTTACGTGTTCAAAAGCAATCCAATTTCCCTGTTGACTGTCAAACAAGCCAGGGATGAAATTGATCCGTTTCAGGAAAGTAATGAAAAGAATTGACGAGGGATTCAAACTGGTCTATTTTAGGAGAAAATCACTACACAGATATACTTCAAGTTAATAAAATTGTGCCCGAACTGAGAAGCTACCATCTTCTGATACCAACATCATCATCTACAAAGTATTTATTGGGTTTCTTCAAATGTATCAGAATAGTTCCAGCCAACATTCTTTACGGTTCTTCATATTTCGAGGTCTTCATGTAACGCTTTCTCTCACAATTAATTCCGATGTACTTTTACTTTGGATGAGTTTTCCGTTGGGAAAACATAAAGTGAATTTGTGTGTGGATGTATTATAAGGTGAGGGAAGCTCTGGGAACAGATAGAGAGGCAGTCACCCACAGCATGGAACAGAAAATAGGAAGTCTGTTGCTAGGTAGAAATAATGACATCATATTCAGGTATTTGTTAAATGGAAAATAGTGGGTGGCTATGTTGTACATAAGATCAGAGTAGGGGATGCATTTCCCCAAGTGGCAGGTTGAGGGCCCGGAAGGGATTAAAGTGCAGTTTGAAGACTTATATTTGTCTTGGAAATATTTATTGTATTGATTGTTCTTAAAGCTAGAGATGGAGATGATAATACTCAGGTGTTAGGAAGATATGTCCAGTGCTAGAATCAGACAGATCAGAAAGGTGATCAATGAGAGACAAACAAGCCAGTTTACCAAGAGCTTTCCTCCCTCTGTCCGAGAAGGAAGGAGATGACCAGAGAAACGGCAAAAAAAAAGAGTTATCCAGGGCCAGCTTTGAAGGAATCATGATGGGGGGTTGCCAGAAGATGAGAGAGAGAGAGAGAGAGAGAGAGAGAGAGAGAGAGAGAGAGAGAGAGAGACAGAGAGAGAGAGACAGAGACACAGAGAGAGACAGAGACAGAGACAGAGACAGAGACAGACAGAGACAGGGGAGAACTGGCTCTTGGTGGATGGAGATCCCCTTTGACACCCAGAGACAGTATTTCTAAGGCTAAAAAGAAAAAAAAAAAAAGACCCAATTTCTCCTCTCCTCCAGGAGTGGCGTTAGATAGTGATGTTTCAAAAACTAAGAGCTGTGGATCCTTCAACAAACAGAAGGACGGAATCATGTGAGCCCTGAGTGGGTCATTCCTGGTTCAGCTGACCACACTATGGGGTTTCATGACTAAACCAGGGATCGCGAATTAATCAGTTTGTTCCCCTTGGGTACAAACAAAACCTCATCGTCCTAATCAATGAAGGAAGCACTACAGATGATACAAATGGAAGGAATGTTCGGGTCTGTGGGAACAGTTTTCAGTGTAGAAACTCGGGTTTTTCCAATGCTTCTTATTGTTCTAGTGATTTTGTCATTTGATACCACTATTTTCAATTCATGCAATCAGAAGAGCAGGAGAAATCTGGTGGACATAAGAGGGTTGGCAGAGGAAATGGGCAGGGGATCAGACGGCGTGGCATCTGGAGCGGGCTGTGTCTGCATGTTTGTGTTGGAATGTCAACTATGTTAACTAGATATTGCAGTAATGATAAGACTGAGGACCAAAATAAGGACCGAGAAGAGAACAAAAAAGACAGGGAGGCCGGACTGTAGGATCCAGAGGGGTCAAGGACACAAGGTGTAAGCAGCCCACACAATCAACTAAGCAGGGCTCATAGGGGCTCAAAGAGACATCGCAAGCATGGACCCTGAATACATGGGTCTGTGCTAGAGCTTTGTGTATATGTTATGTTTGTATGCCTTGGTGTTCTTGTGGACCTCCTAACAGGAGAAATGTGTGTCTCTGATTCTTTTGACTGCTCTTGGGACCCTTTTCCCTCCTACTGTGTTGCCTTGTCTGGCCTTGATATGAAGGATTTTGCTTTGCTTAGTCTTACTGCATCTTGTTATGCCTTGTTTGATTGATATCACTAGGAAGCCCACTCTTTTCTGAAGGGAAATAGAGGAGCAATGGATATGGATGAGAAGGGAGGTGGGCAGTGGAACTACGAGGAGTGCAGGAAGAGGTATGATCTGAATGTATTCTATTAGAGAACAATAATAAAGAATCATATATAGGATGCTAATATATGTAGGACCAGAATGAATAGGGCCATGCTCATTGAGAACATCCCCTGCAGAAACATTGGGTACAACTATAAAGAGGTTTAAGTGATAAGATACCAATAGCAAAAAGTCAGGGCTATAAAATCTCACACCATAAACACTATTAAATACTCGGCTGCATGTTTATTCAAGATATATCAAATTTAATTACTTAATTGTTTTAAAATATCATTGTATCATTTCCCCCTTCCAATTCCTTCCTCATATCCTTGCATGCACACTCACTCTGCTTTCTCTCAAATTTGTGGTCAAATGACAACGCCAACACACATGGCAAATGTGTGAAAGGGAATATCCCAGGGCCTCAGCCGGAGACAAAGAAGTGCAGGCAACTAAGGAATGCTGAGAGAAGGAGAAACAGTCTTCCCAGGGAAGAAAACTGGCTGTTCTCTACCACGGATTAGCCCTGACTGTGCACACACACACACACACACACACACACACACACACACACACACCTTTATATCTCAAGTTTCTTAATGGACTGGGGAGGTGGCTCTGGATAAAGTACGTGCTGCGAAGCTTCAGGATAGAGTTTAGACTTCACCACCCTGTAGAAGCTGGGCAGGTGTGGCAGGTTAAGGCTTCCTAGAGGAAGCTGACTGGTTAGACTGGCCCAAAATGGAGAGTTTTGTGTTCCATGAGAGAGACCCTGCTTCAATAAAATATGTGGGGAGTAGTCAAAGAAGGCACTCAGTATTAACATCAGGCCTATGCATGTACACTTATATGTACACATGCACCCACACATATATGAACATCATGTATACATGCATACCACACACAAGCATGTATAAAATGAAATTTATCAAAATTTCTTCATTATGAATAAAGTAACCACATAACAATTTGTCTTTTTGCTTAGTTTCTAGTTAAAAATAAAAAGTAGTAACTTTAACTGATATCACCAATTAATGCCTGCTCATAAATTTCAAGCCCAAATTACATCTGTATACATATTTGAACACTGGGTTATTGTAAGCTGAGGTATATCGTACTTTCTCTCCCTCCTTCTTCCTTCTTCCCTTCCTTCCTCCCTCCCTCCCTCCCTCCCTCTCTCTCTCTCTCTCTCTCTCTCTGTTCTATATTTAATTGCCTGTTTTTTACAGCAAAATCCCTCTAGTCAATAACTTTCCAACTTTTCAGAAGGCAAACTAATGTCAATGATATAGTATATAATTATCGCAATAAGCTATTTCCATGGGGGCTTTATAAGCTGTCTTGAGTAAGAAGGAAGGTTATATACAAGTGGAATTAACTGAAGTCTTCTGATCTTGGGAGGCTGAGTCTGTGCAAGCAAATCCCTTCTCACATTGTCTACATTAATAAATTCTTTCCCTATTTCCATATTTTTAATGAAGGAAGAACTTTAATAAAAAGTTTTATTAACTTCTATATAAATGCTCATTGAACAGGCTAATAAGCCAGATGTTTCATGATTAGGTAAAACTTATCAGATGTCTTAATTATGAGCAACTGCAAAACAATAGGACTACTAGGCTTGTTTTTTAGTTGTGATACCAAATAATACTAATTTTTGTGTATGTATGTGTTGTGCATGTGTGTGTGCATGTTCACATATGTGAGGGTGCAAAGACACAAATGAGAACATGAATATGGATGCCAGAAGTTGAGGTTGAGTGTCTTCCTTGGTTGCTCTCCACAGTATTTATTGAGGCAGGGTTTCTTCATTGAACCCAGTCTACCAAGCCACCTTGTTTTAGGGATCTCTCCATGCCTCCCCAAGTCTGGGGTTACAAGTCATGTAACCATGTCCATGGGCATTTATGTGAGTTCTGGGGATCTCAACTCTGATCCTCATGTTACATGGTAGGTGTATACTGCAGAGACATTCACTCCCCCCCCCTTCATTCTTTCTCTTTTGGACACACCTGCCTTCTATACTGAGGACGAGGTTCTTAGTTCATTTCATCAAAACAATTTTATCTTAGTCTTCACACAATTATCTGTTCCATTCATTCTCATGACTGACAACCCATCCTTTTCTCTGCATTTCTAAAGAAAACATTACACTTACACTTGTCTCGTATGTGTGATTATGCATATGTACAGATACATAATAACTATATATATTTACACACACTTTAGTTCTGTTACGGATATCATGTGGTGTGGTTTTTTTTTTATTTGTTATCATCCTCTTCCTCTCTCCCTCCTCTTTCTCTTTTTTTCTTCTCTCTTTCTTCCTCCTCTTCTATCCCCCTCCTCCTCTGCTGCTCCTTGGTTATTCTGAGACAGGGTCTCACTTTGCAGTCCAGGCTGGCCTTAAAATTACAGTTCCCCTGTGTCAATCTCCCAAATTCTGGGATTACAGACATATGGCAACATACCCATCTTAAACCCAAGGATTTGTTTTGTTTCATCTACTAATAGAGAGGAGCATAAGTCAGCAGAAACTTCCTAAAGGGTAGTATGGAAATCTGTGTCCACAGTCTCCAAGTGATTTGCATATTATGCAAGTCTTCTTAGATCAACACGACACTTCCTGGCGATAATGGACTATGTCCCCTTTAAGACTGCAAGTCAAAGTAAGTCCTACCCCTTACCTAGCTTCTTGTCAGGTATTTTGTCATTATGATGAGGAAGTAATAGATATGCATGGTAAATATTTAAAATGCACATCTGATTTCAGTTTTGCCTATGTACTCAGACACTGTTTATTTTCTTTATACATGGACCCACGTAATAGTCACAATATTTTTATTTAACTCTTTATTTAGAAAAGATTTGAAAGCAAAATAGCAGAACTTCCATAATACCTCATGTAGACACAATATTAATATGTTGTCATCAGTAACTCCCTGTATTTTTTCTGATGTGTATCACAAAACTGGAATAATGGCAGGTCATCCTTGCAAGTCGTAGTTCATGTTTGGCTTACAAGAGGTCAATCTTTCATCAATTCTCAATACCATTGCCAAATGCAAAGACATTCACAATGCTTTATCACAAGTAAATGCCAGGTCCACATTCAAATTGTCCCCCTAATATCCTTTTTTAATTGGCGCATTTAAATACGACAGACTTTTAATCACTGCAAGTAGTGAAATATTTGCCTAGGAAAATGTGTCTAATTATTTTATTTGCATTTATAGATTAATGAGATTTAATATATTCCATCCTTATCATTTGCTCTGAGTTTCCTTTTCTAGTGTGCTGAATCTCCATAGATTTTTGTCTTCCCTGAGGAGACTCCATTTTTTGACGATCTGTAAAAGTTATTTCTCTAAAATACATTTTTTATTTTTTATTTTTTTTTTTTTTTGGTTTTTCGAGACAGGGTTTTTCTGTAGCTTTGGAGCCTGTCCTGGAACTAGCTCTTGTAGACCAGGCTGGCCTCGAACTCACAGAGATCCGCCTGCCTCTGCCTCCCGAGTGCTGGGATTAAAGGCGTGCGCCACCACCGCCCGGCAATACATTTATTTTTTAACCTGCAATTTTATAAACATAAAAATTCCCTTGTATGTTATATTTACTTATCACCAGCCCTTTTCAGAGACTGAACCTAATATAAACACTTAAAATGATTGTCTTAAATTAATATATTTTTCTAGAATTCATGTCATGATTAGAAATTGCATCCCCCTCAAGGAAGATGAAAAGAAGTTACCCACAATTTCTTTAAATACTTCACAATATTTAATACTTTTTATTAATACACAGTATTTAACTTCATAGTTAATTCTGTATGTATGTGTGTGGCCTGGATGCATGTTTTGTAATGAAGACTGCTTATTCATTTCCTGGCTGCTCAGGCCAGAAATAATCACACAGAAACTGTATTATTTAAATCTCTACTTGGCCCATTAGATCCAGCTTCTCATTGCTAACTCTTACATCTTAATTTACCACATCTCCATTAATCTGTACATCACCACAAGGTCATGGCCTACCAGCAAACTTTCGGCACATCTGTCTTTCTGATGGCAGCTCAATTGCTTCTCACTGACTCTGCCTCTTTTCTCCCAGCATCCAATTTAGTTTCCCCCGCGACCAACCTAGGTTCTGCCCTATTAACAGGCCAAGGCATTTTCTTTATTCACCAGTGGTATTCACAGCAGGGAATCCCACATCACGCATGTGTATGTTCATGTGAATGCAGGAGCCTATGCAGGCCAGAAGAGGGAGCTAGATCCCCTGGAGCTGACCTTATAGACAGCTGTGAACCTCCCAGGGAGAATGCTGAGAACTGATCCAGGGTCTGCCTAAGCAGCAAACACTCTTAAATGCCAATATATCTCTTTGGCTTTCATTTGTGACTTGTTAAAATATTTATGAACAGAAATGACTGCTAAGTAGTTTTGAAAAACATTTTAGTAAAATTTGGAAACTAATTTCTACCTATAAAAAAATCATACCTAGATTTTATAACACTACTATTGGTTTATAAGATTTTCTGTTTCTATTTATTAAGGTGTGTTCCCTTTCTTCTCTATTAATTTGTAATTGTTTTCTCACTTTAAATAATTTTCAAAAGGTAGTTGTTACTAGATTTAAAGTATTAGCAGCTGAGTTTAAACAACCTATCTACTATTATTATCTCACATTTTCCTTCATTTATTGACACAATTCTTATTTTCAACTTTCTTCTTTTTATCTCATTGTTAATTTTTTTCTTCACGATTTTTAGGGAAAACACTTTTCTTCTGCTACTAATTTAATAGCGCAAAGATTTGGTGACTGTGAATGCATACTGTGCAGTTTAAGCATCTTGCACTGTGTTCAGACACCACTATTGCTATTGCAGAGCCTATCATCAGAATCCTCTCTTTCCACTGGATTCAAAAGTTGCTCATTTCCTGTTCATGAGTTTTTAAGGATTCCCAGTTGTGTTAGCAGCATAGTGCAATGGTAGCAGAGATCCATGGGTATCTCTAAACAGAGTACCATCTGCAGGAGGAAACATGGAGCAGCATTTTCTTAATGACTTTATACCTCCTGCTTTCACTCTGTGTGTATCCCTTTGAATATTATCTATTTTTGAGTCTCTTTTTGGTTTTTAAATATTTATTTATTATTTTACACACATAATAATATTTTTGATCAAAGTCTCTTCTTTATCTTTTCCAACCACATAATTCCTTTATTTTCTTCCAATATTCTTCTACTTCAATGTAGTATATGTGTGTGTATGTGTGTGTGTATGTGTGTGTGTGTGTGTTGTCTCCAGCTGCTTCTAACTAGGGTTATCTACATGAAATGAGTAAGGGATTGTTTGCAGGAATGAGGACAATGAACCATTGACTAGACCACTGAGAAATATGATCTCTTCTCTCCCAGCAACCATTAGCTGCTTGTAGCTTCTCAGGATGAGAAAAGGTCTTCGAAACTCCTACCCCATCCATACTGGGATATTGAGGTGCTGCCTCTACTGTGAGTTCATGGGTTTTCTATTGCTAGAAACAGCAGAGATGGAAGACAAGGAAACACCATGGGCAGCACTCCTTGGTCCTGACATTGGAATATGTAATCATCCTTACAAGAGTTAACTTTCTTTTGAGGTGAGATCTTATTATGCAGCTGAGGCTGACCTCAAACTTGTGGCAATCTCCCAACTTCTCAGTTTTCCAAGTATGTGGGATTTAAGTCAGGTACCACCCAAGCTTGAGGAGAAGCTTTCAAATGGTATTTTCTGTATTTTCATCTATGATTGTCATAAGAACTTCCTCAATACTCATCTTTGCGATTTTCCTCAGCAGTGAACATAAATAGCAAATGAAAGCAAGTGCACTTTCCTTTTTTTCTTTCTTTTCTAACGAAATTTCATTTTTTTTAAATATCTGAGACAATCGCAGTCTCTTCCATCCACGCATGTCCTCCTTTGGGGTGGTCACATGACACTGAGATGTTTCTGTTTAATTTGTCTTTGGGTCTTAGTCTCTTTCCGCACTGGTTTAGATGGTGACTTTTTATTGTAAGTGATTTCATATTGTTGTCACATTTGGAATGTGTATGGTGCCTAATTTCAGACTTTGGAGCCCTGGGTTGTCAACCTGATCTGAGGCCATTATCTCCTCCCACACTAAATTGTTCTTTCTCTTTGATTGTCTTGTTTCTGGTCATTAAGGAATGACAAAGACTAATCAGGCAAGATGTAATTTTCATCATGGAAACAAAGACCTTTTGATCCTCGAGCCCACCCAAGCCTTCCTTTTATATCACAGGAAGTTCTTTGTCACAGTGAAGACAGCACAACATCTTCCCAGAATCATAGCTCTCCTAACTATTCACACTATGTGCAACAGTTGGAGGGAAGCTTATATGAAATGTATGATAAATTAATTCAATCATAATGAGTCATTACAATGAGGTGCAGCTCAAGAAGCGATGAGCAAGAGTTAAGGAAATGGCTCAGGAGTTTAAATGCTGCGAAGTGTGAGGAAACACCACATTTATACACCCATGTAGATGACAGGTAGGTATGGTTATCTACCTGGTATTCCAGCTTCAGGGGCAGTGACACTCTAGAGCAAAATGGCTAGCAAGACAGCTCTGGGTTTGACTGAGTGAAGCTGCTGCAATGAATAAAGAGAAAGAGCTATCAGGGATGATTTTGGGTGTTGGGGCAGCTGGCCCAATCCCTGCGTTCAGGGGCGTGGCTGCCCCAGCGAGGTAGGATACCCCTTAAATAGCATCGGGGCGCCGGGAGGAGCCCCGTTTTGCTTTCCCCCGCGTTACCTTCTGCTCCGCTGGACCCTTGGTTCTGTAAGTTCCCTTATTTCCCCTTATATTAAAACTGATTTATTATGAAAGGACTATCTTGGTTATTCCCTAACCCCTCCGACCGCCGGTACCGCTGGTACCCGCCGGTACATTTCCGCCGGTGCCCGCCGGTACATTTGGGCATCAATCACAGCCTTGCACATGCATAGATACACCAGTGCATGCACAGTCACACATGCATATGCCCACAGATGCAAAATTATGTGTACATATGCATACACACCACACAATTATGCACATGAAATATAGAGGAAAAATAAGCAAAATAGATAGCATCATATAGCTTAAAAATCTCGTTGGAAAGACTGATATTAGTCATAAATTTACACAGACAAGAGAAAAGTGAAAGTACGCTAACTGATAATGAAAAGTGGTACACGAGGCTCTGAAATACTGTCTCATTTCAAAAACCAGGGAAGGCTCTATGGAGCAAGTGAAAACTGAGCTGAGATCTAATAAAATAAGATTAGCAAAAGCAATAGAATAGTCATGTGAAGGCACAGGGCAGTTAGTGTTTCCACTAAGGGGAAAGGAGTATGCAGAATGTCTAATGCCTGCAATCCCGACACTTGAAAGAATGAGTCATGGTTTTGAGGCTAGCCTGGGCCACACAGTTTCAAGGATAATGAGAGCTACATGGTAAGAGTCTGTCAAAAGGAAGGAAGAAAGGGAGGGAGGGAGGGAGGGAGGGAGGGAGGAAAGAAGGAATAGAAGAAGAGAGGAAGGAAGGAAATGGGTGGAGAGAGGGAAAAAAGAATAGAAGGAAGAAAGGAGGGAACGGGGAAAGGAAGGGAGGAAGGAAGGGAGGGAGGAGGGGAGAAAGGAAGGAAAGAAGGAAAGGGGTGGCAGAACACAGTATGTAAGGGAGTTTGGAATGTTTCATAGGACTAACATGGGTATGCAGGAAGATACATTTTCATGACTATATAGAACATTTTAGAAAGTTTGAACTTTATCCATAAGACAATGGAAAGCAACAAAATGGTGGCAAAACAAGGAAAGGAGATTTAATATGTATGTATGTACAGATGTATTATGTAAACTTTTTATATTATAAAAAGTCATAAATATATGTAACTTCAGCTGCTGGGTTAATGGAGATGGAGGTATGAAGAGCAAATATTCTGTCACAGAAAGCTACCTTTATTCCCATTAAACACATAGTCTCTTGAATACATAGCATTTTGTCATCATCAAGTTTGGACAAACTGAACAGACTTCCTTAATGCATTGGTGGCTGAGTCTTGTTGCCAAGTCAAGAGAGCAATCCTTCCTATTAATTGCTAGAAGTGCTGAGGTAAGGCTTAATGCTTAAGACTGTAGCTGTGTTGATGGCATATATTTCTATCCACACTTGGGAGGCTGAACCAGAGTGATTGTGGTCATGCTGGGCTGTTTATCAATTCCCAGGCTGAGTTTCTTTGCAGGTTGATAAAATACCCCCACAAAGGCAACTTAAATGAGAAAGTCACACTGCATCTTCATACAGAACGCAGAAAATGGACAGGAAAAGACCAGTATCTTAAGCCTCAGGGTTCACCCCTTAGTGACCTATTTTCTTTAGCCAGATTCTACTTCCCAAGGGCTCCAAAGCCATTCCAAATCGACCACCAGCTGGGGGCCAAGTGTTTAAACACATAAGCCCGCAGAGAACATTTCAAATGTCAACCATAAGACAGGATATTCTGTGCTATTTATAGGGTGGAATTATGCCTCAAAAACTAGAAGCATGGGGCTAGGGAGATGTCCCAGCACATGAAATATATGCCACACAGACATGAGAAGCTGAGTTTGATCCCCAGCACCCATATACAAGCGGGGAGTGGTAGCATGCTCTTGGAATCCCAATTCTGAGTAGGCAGACAGAACACTGTAGGACTCTAAGACTCTCTAACCAGTCACTTTAGCTTAATCAGTGAGCTGCTTCAGGTTCAGTGAGAGACCGTGACTCAAGGAAAAAAGGCAGAGAACAATTGAAAAAGACAGTGAACATTGACTTCTAGCTTCTACCTGCTTTGACACACTTAAGCACAGGCTCATGACCTTCCAACAGTGCAGGCACACATACAGGGAGAGAGACAATGCCTAAAAGTTCAAGGTTCTCATTCCCTGGTTGATCACCCAAAGCCTCTCTCCTTAGGCAGGAACCATGTTGACAGCTACCTATTGCAGTCAAATGCAACATGGAATCTACAGGCACATTTCTTAGAAAAAAAACTGGATTTCAAGTAAAATGAGGTTTCATTAGTCAAATTAAGTTAACTTTAAAGATATATCTAAGCTATCTCTCATTTAGTATTTCCAACTCAATTCAAACAGGAAAAAGAAGGTATATTAATTTGGAAAGAGAGTACATTTAAACAGTAGGTTTCATCCATTCCGAGATGAGAGGGACTCATCTTCTGGCACAGCTGAAGTCATCTTTCAGGATGGATATTGATGCTGCTATTTGCCTTGGACATCTGACTAATTGTGGTATTAGCCGTTCCAATGTCTAAACCCTCCTGGTTGGATGCAGTGAGAACCTGGGCCACCTTTGGAATGGGTGCAGCAATTTCTGTGTATTTTGGGGAGGCTCCAAAAGTTCTCTAAATTAATGAGCTCTGATTGTTTGACACTTGTCCCAAAGATAACACAATAGACATAAATAGCAAATTGTCCTGAAAAATTCATTCTGTAGATGTACAATAACAAAATCCTAGAACACTATCCAAGGGAAATCAATTGTCAGTCCTGTGCTGCAACTTGAGTTAATTGCATTCAATGGGATATGTAGATTCAGTCTTTTAGTGCTGTGTTGTGTCAGTTAAGACTTTACATCTGAGATTGAACTCTTTGGTTGAGTAATATTAAATTTTTATTTGTGTTTTTGGGTGTTGTTATGGGAAACTGCTTGTTGGTTCCCGGCCACCCAGCTAGCTTAGCCCTGAAATAATCACACAGAAACTGTATTAATTAAATCACTAGTTGGCCCATTAGGTCTAGCTTCTTATTGCCTAACTCTTGCATATTAATTTAATCCATTTCTATTAATCTGTGTATCACCATGTAGCTGTGGCTTAACCGGTAAAGTTCCAACATCTGTTTCTGGCAGGGCTACATAGCATCTCTCTGACTCTGCCTTTCTTTCTCCCAGCATTCAGTCTGTCTTTCCCAACTACCAAATTCTGTCCTTCTATAGGTCCAAAGCAGTTTCTTTATTCATTAATGGTAATCACAGAATACAGAGGAAAATCCCATATCAGTGTGTGTGTGTGTGTGTGTGTGTGTGTGTGTGTGTGTGTGTGCGTGCGCATGCACCACTAGTATTCAGACACTTAGAGAGGCCAGAAGAGGCCTTTGGATCTCCATGATCTCTCTACAAGAGTAGCAAGCATTCTTAATCACTGAGCTATCTCTCCAGACCCATTGGTTAGATTTTCATTCTTTAAGATATCATTATTTAAATGACTTAGTTATGAGAAAACATTATTCACTGTAAGTTCCTAAGGGCATTGTCCTCTTATAACGGCACACACTATCTTTATCCCTGTGTCCTGTTGGCCATGATCAGTACTACCCTTGCAGGACAGCTGAGGAGGAATTTAGAGAGTCACATCTTTATTGCAGGACAAATGCTACTTAAAAAGAAAAGAGACCAGGACAGGCTCCAGAGCTACATAGAGACTCTGTCTCAAAAAACCAAAAAACCAAAAATAGAGAATAAGAAGGTAAAAAGAGAGGTAAGCAAAGAAGTGTCATTCTAATCCTTATAAAACTACCAAATATTCTCTGTATATAAGTAAGGAATAGTTGACACATTGTACATCCTGGAATTTTTTTCTTTGAGTCATGGTCACACGTAGTTATCCCAGGCTATCTTTGAACTTTCTGTGTAACTCAAAATGACCTGAACTTCTGGTCCTCCTGCCCCCATTTCCTGAGTATTGTGATTATAAGTGCGCACCTCCCTGTCCAGTTTTCTTTTTTTCCCTGAGGCGCTCAATCAAACCAAGACCCAAGGCTCCATATACTTTAAGCAAGCACTCTTAGCAGCTAAGCCAGGTTCTCAGCCTCCTCCCAAAGAATGTGCTCTGTGGGGCTGTGACCTCCTGACGAAATATGATACACATCACCTGCTCCTAATCAATAGAACACCGCACGGCTGAAGGGCATTACTATCACACTAATGTTGCTAAGATTATAACCAAGTTGCTAGGAGATTCTCCATCAGACTTTGAAAGAAAGTGTGGTCATGTTTGGAAGGTTGCCATGCCAAGGAATAGCATCATTTTCTGTCTATACCAAGATATGAAGGCCCCCAATCCATGGCCACCAGTGACTGAATGGGTACCAGTAATGTGATGGCCAGGGATGTGAATTGTTTCCCAATTCAGCTTCTACATATGGGCTGTGTTTGATAAAACCCTGCATTCAAAAGCCTGATGAATTGCACCACTACCCACGCAGATCAGGAGACAAAGCACACATTCTCTTTCTCAGTTCATATGACAACAACATCACACAGGAATAGAGACATAATAAAATATTGAAATGTTTATATAGATTCATGCTCTCAATAGAAGACATACTTAGTTTGAGTTAAACATCATAACCTAACCAGTTTGACTTCTAATATATGCAATCTATAAAATGACCAAAATATATTATTTAAATTAAAGGGAGTTCTATACCACATAGGTAGATATTTAGAGCATTTTGTGATATAATACATTTTTGAAAAAAATATATTTTTGTCCTAGGACAAAACCAGCCTGGTCACACAATGCTAAATTTAGAACATTAACTATTTTGGTGTAGTGTGAGATTTGACTTTACAAGATGGTATTTAAGAACTTTGCCATTATAGAAATAAGAGGATTTCACTTGAATTATAAAAGCTAGAGAAAGACATGTACAAAAAGGAAAATGCATGAGGGTTTTGGGAATTAGATTTACTGGAAAATGTCTTTCTGCATTTTCTCATTTGTAGCCATGAGACAAGCTGCTGATATTTCCTCATAGTTTTGAAGGTACCATTTTTCTTTTTTAATCCTTATTTTTACCATTTAGGATTCTTCTAAGTTGATTTATTTGCCTCTTGTCTGTAGAGTTTTCATTTTCTTTAGTAGTCCCTACTTTCTCCACCAGGGTAAATTATCTTGTTTATTTATCATGTTTGAGATTCATCATTCCTCACAAATCTGATTTCTTACTTTCCCCAGGTCTAGAGCAGTACCTGCCCCTTCTGTTTGAGCACCCTTGCTGCCCCTCTCTCTTGGGTTTTTCTTCTCATGAAACACTCAGAACTCGAATGTTAAGTTTTAAGCTTTAAAAGTTATAATTTTGCCCTTTTTCCTACACTTCTCTTAATGTTTTTCTAAAATAATTTTGATTTATTTATTTGAACAACTGCCTAAATTTTATTTTCCACATCATTGAAGATTTTGTACTTTCATAAATTATATTACAGTACATAAATGCTTATGTATATGCATGTTCACAGACATGTGTACATAATTAAATACATACATTTATTTAACTATGGAAATTTATTTATTTAATTATGTATGTAATTATGGAAATTGTGTTTTGTTCTACTCCATGATATTTTTCATGGGTCTCATTCACTTTTAAACCTGATTCTCTTTTTAAAAAATTGTTTGCAGCCAGGCGGTGGTGGCGCACGCCTTTAATCCCAGCACTAGGGAGGCAGAGGCAGGACTATCTCTGAGTTCGAGGCCATCCTGGTCTACAAGAGCTAGTTCCAGGACAGGCTCTAGAAACTACAAGGAAACCCTGTCTCGAAAAACCAAAAAAAATTGTTTGCAAAAATATCACATTTCTTTATTTTTATGTGTATTGGTATTTTGCCTGTGTGTCTATCTATGTACCATGTGTGCCTGATATTCACAGAGCTCAGAAGAGGGTGTAAGAACCCCTGGAACTGGTGCTATGAACAGTTAAAGCTACCATGTTAGTGCTGGGAATAAAGTCCGGGTCCTCAGGAAGAGTAGCTGGTATTTTTAACAACTGAGCTATCTTTCAGCCCCAAGCTTTATTCTTTATATCATACCTCAACAGATTGGTTAATAATCAATCACATGAATACCTGTGCTTAACCATATATATTATTCTTATATTAAATACATCAATAGTACAAAGAATTTAAATGTTTATATATATGTTTATGCACATATTACACATAATCATATTTAGTGTAGTTTTTCTAGACATAAAGGAAAAAAATTGTGGCAGAAAAATGGATGGAACTTGAGATGATCCTTTTATGTGAAGTAAGCCAGACTCTTTGAGGTGAACATCACAGGTTTTCTTTCATATGTGGGAACTGGTATGGGGGCCATCTAAGGAGATATACTAGGGAGGACCAAGGAGTTCAGAGAAAGTGGAGAAAGTCATGGTGCGAATATAAACAAAATATATCATGTGTTTACGAAGTTCACTACACTGTATAACTAAGGCACATGAATTAAAAATAGTGATAAGCAGACACTTCTAGAGTGAGCATGTTGTTAAGCTGGAGGACACATATGAAGTGACCCATGTATCACTGACTCTCAGATGACTTTGCTTAGATGTGTCCTCGTGATTCCCAGCTATGCTGGAGTCCTCCTTGTGTCAACCACAGGTGATTTCCTTGCTTGTGTTTCCACCACCAGTCAGATCTAGCAATGTAGATCAGTCCAGTTCCGCCCCACGAGCTGTGTTTCCCATCCCCTCTCCTTGTCTGTGCAGTGCTCTTAAAGGAGACGACAAGGGCACTTTTCTGAGGTGCAGGTAGATTTCACCCCTTCACGTTTTTGACAATTTTTGGAGACTTGTCAGGTCATTGTGTATATCAAGTCTGTTTGAACCTCAGCCTGGTAATGTAGACATGTAAATCCCATTACTTGAAAGGTTGAGGCAGGAGGATCAACAATTAGCTCCAGGCCAGCCTGGGCTACATCACAAGACCTTGCCTCAAAAAGAAAGGAAGGAGAGACCAGAGAAAGGATGGAAGGAAGAAAAGAAGGAAGGAAAAGGAAGAAAGAGCTGAAAGGAAAAAAGGAAAGAAGGAAGACCCTCTAGTGATATTTTGTCTAATATTTCCATTTATTTATATAAACTTTTTTTTCAACTGTATCATTTTCCAAAAGTCTTTCAAGGTGCAGGCCTCCACCTGATCCTGCCTAAAGTCGACAGGGCACTAATGCTGATCCAGGTCTGCACAACATATAATTCTACTCCCTCCTTAGAATAATGTCTTTGCAATGTCAAATATTTCTCCGCTCACAGAATATCAGGGTCTCTACAAACCATGAGTCCCGGTTACTAGCACGAACCTGGAAAATAAACTTAAGTGGATTAAAGATCCAATAATGATGGAACACCCAGGCACGGTTGGACAAATCAGCAGTCCTGACACTCTGGAAGAGGAGACAGGACCATTAGGGGTTCAGGATAGCCTTGGCTATGTACTGGATGCAAGGACTACCAATATGCATTAAATGCTATCGCAAACAACAAAACCTAGACCAGAAGTGGGAAAGTGCGGGCTCATACTGAATGTTCTAAACACAGCTGGGCTGTCTGTTGTTATCAGTCAGGTGGGTCTGAACACAAGAAAGGATTCATTAGGAATGCCAGGACCAGCTATATCTAAGGATACCATGGGCTCATGTTATGCCTCTAAAGGGCATTGTCCTCACCCTACTGGAAAAATTAGAGACAAGCAAACATTCCCTGGTGATGTTTGTCTCTGCTGAACAAACCTTGATGTACAGACAGCAGTAGATATCTCTTAGTTATAGAACCACATGGGAGTTTGCTCCCAATGCCCTGCATACTCCTGGTTTTTACCATAAAGGCAGTCATTTCCTGTATGAGGACTGTGTATGTTCATCAGTTCCAGTAAACTCATGCTTACAGAGAAAGTATAACCTAATAAACATGATTCCTTACTAGTCAGACAATCTCTGGACAATAAGATCTTACCTGAGGCTTACACAAACTTCTTAAAAATACCCAGCCTAACCAGACAGTGCATCAGGAGAGAGCCAGACAGACTTTATTTTGAATCTAGCAGAAGCAAGAGTCAGGGAGGAAAGTGGTAGAAGGCAAGCATAAGCCTTACATTTCGAGTCTTTTGTTGTCTTGGTTTTTGGTATCAAATGATCTAGAACTTCTGAAGCCCTGTGAGTTATTTTTTTTTTTTTGACAAGAATTATTTTCTCAGAAACCAAAGAATGAACAGAAGAGTTGAATTTCAAACCCACTGACTTTCTATTTTGTTTTCTCTGGTGAAGCCCACAGTGTTTAACTGAAAAGTCTCATCTCTCTAGGAGATGCAGTCTCACAGCAAACTCCGGTTCCTCTGGCTCTTACAATCTTCCTGCTCCCTTTTCACAACGACCTCTGAACCATAGAGGCAGGAATGTGAGGAGGTTACATTTATGTTTTTAGGAAAAAATATTTACGTAAAAACAACTACAGAAAAAGAGGCCATGAATTTGAGAACTAATAGGGGGATCTATGAGAGGAGATGGGGGAGGAAAAGGACACTTGGTGTAATTATGATTATAAAAACATAAAACATTATCTTTAAACAGATGGTTACCAATATTTATATATTCTTATATTTTCTACCTTCGGGAATATCACATGTTGTAAAACAATGTACAGAAAACTGTAATTTTTTTTTAAAAAGGAATATATATCTTGAAATTTTTGCTTTCTATTTTTTAAACATTGTGTGTGTGCGTGCATGTGTGCATGCATGTGTATGTGTGTGCATGCATGTGTGCCACTTGTATTCAGGTGCTTTCTTCAGTGGAGAGCCCAGAAGAGGGCACCAGATCCCTTGGGGCTGGAGTTACAGAAGCTATGAACCACCGGGTTCACATAGGTGCTTGGAACTGAAATCAGGTCCTCTAGAAGAACAGCAAGTGCTCTTAACTGCTGAGCATCCTCTTCAGCCTACTTGCCAATTATTCTAAACCATGGAAGCGGAACGTTGCTTCAGTTTGTGAATCCCTGAAATTGTAACTTGACAAGAGGGATTTTGTCATCTGGAAAAACTGTAATTATTGGGAATGAACAAAAGGACTGAGAAGAAAAGAAGTAAAACCAAGTAGAAATTTGTCATCAATGTTGAGAATGGAAGATGCCATTCCCCAATAGCAGGTAGTGTAGTTCTCAGCAGATAGAAAGGCAATGACAAAACAAAATTACAATTCCACCCAATTCCAAGGTGGCAAACCAGTGAGTTTATTGGGGCTATTTGTCCACTCAATGGGAGCCGAGTCATTGAGAATCCCACCCCAGTAAGATGACTTATGGAAGCTGAATCTCTCGAATTTTACATGTGACTTAACAGGCAGCTTTGCTGGTCAGAGAGTCTCCTCCTCAAGGTAGTCCTAATAAATTTGAGACTACCCCACCCCAGTAGTTGGTTACTGCTTCAGTAACCTTGGGAAGGGCCCTTGTGAATTATTTTGTTTTCAGGGTCTTTTTGAGATTTGTGAAATATTTTCTTCTTGAGTCTCATGGGGCATCTTCCCTCTAGAAGTGAATATTTTGGTCTGGAGGAAATTGCTTTAGAACAGCTGGGTAGACGCCTTAGTCTTCAAAGTGGTTGCACACAAGTAAGAGGACCCGAGTTCAGATCCCTAGAGCCCACATGAAGCTAGACATGGCAGTAACCATCTATAAACTCAACATTCCTGTGGTGACATGGAAGATTAAGACAGGAGAATCATGTGGAAGCTCATGGACCAGCTCCCCTGCTATTTGCAGTACAGACAACAAAGAGATTCTGTCTCTAATATGGTAGAAGATAAGAACAAACATATGACTTATTTGCTGATCTTTACATGTGTGCTGTGCAAATATATGGCCCACCATCACACAGAGGGTATATTTAAAGAATAAAGAAGTATCTTAGAGGAATTTAAGGAGGAGTAATGGAAAATGAGGTATACAGAAATAAAGAGAAGGTGGAGAGGCCTTGGCATTGTGAATTTAGTGGAATCAACTCTTACTTCCATGGAAACTTTAGTCCAGGTGCTTTTATTGAGTTCATGGTCAATTATTGATGGTAAACTATATCCTATGACTGCAGTTCTCACTGTTGCTGTGTCAGGAGCTATAGCCAATGTTCTGCCCAAGCCCATACCATTTACTCAGTATGTTCCATGTGGAAAATCCAAACATCCTTCTAACATGGGAGACATTAGTGGGCAGGCCTTGTAGATGGTTCTGGAGCTGTCTGGAGTATGACTACAAATGCATTGTTGCAGGCACTTGTTGCTTTTTTTCAGGGCTATGACAAGCTATTTAACAAAAGTCTCTTTAGGATGGATGGTTTGGGGGGAAGAACACTCCTTCAGGGCAAGAAAGGTATGGCTGTGGAGGAATGATGTCACATGTGTCTACAGTCAGAAGCAGAGAAGGATGAGTGCTGGCGCTAAGCCCTCTTCCCTTTCATTCAGCCTGTGAGAGCTACTGATACTATGTCACCCACATTTAAAGTGGGTCTTGGCTTCTCAGTTAACTGTCTCTGCCAACACTCTCCTAGACATACCTGGAAGTGTGCTTCATAGGTGATTATAAATCAAGTTACATTGACCACAATAATTAATTATCACACTGACAAACTCATTTCTGGTTTGAGGAACCTTCCAGTTTTTCCATGCTATTTTGCAGTGAAATTTTTTTGATTAACCACATCCTGAGGGATGTAGTGTCTCCTCAGTCCTTTGGTTCTATCTTAATGCTCCCAGAACCGTCTTATTCCCCATCACAGTTTTCAAAACTTGTCACCCCTGGCTACTGACTTCTTGTTTAGGTTGATTCTTTGTGTAGCCAAGATCCCTGCCCCACTGTTATTCCTAACATTCTGAGTCAATTCATCTGGAACTTTTGAAAAACTTCTTGGTGGGTGATGTGGGAGAGTCTTCTGTTTGAGTTGATTTCATTGGCTAATAAAGAAACTGCCTGGCCCATTTGATAGACCGCCCCTTAGGTGGGTGGAGTAGACAGAACAGGAAGAGGAAGTGAGGTAGAAGGATCAGTAAGATGCCACACCTCTCCTAAGTTAGGCAGACTGCCGTGCCTCTCCTCAGAGAGAGGCCAGACGCGATGAAGCTCCAGCCCAAGTTGGACGTATGCTAGAATCTACCTGGTAAGGCACCACTTTGTGGTGCTACACAGATTATTAGATATGGGTTAATCAAGATGTGAGTAAGAGGCTGAAAATAATGGGCCAGGCAGTGTTTAAAAGAATACAATTTGTGTGTTGTTATTTCGGGGCCTAAGCTAGCCAGTGGCTGGGAGCCGGGTGGCGGGAAGCAGCCCGCACCTCTTCACTACAGAATGGCCCCCAACGTGGATAACTGAATCCACAGAAAGCCTGAGAAAGCTTGGGAAAGACTAGAGTAAAGCATGTTTTCTTGATAACAGCAATTTCTCGGGTCTGAGCAAGCGCTCTCATCTAAGAGAGGCTTCTTGACTCAGCTTCAGCTGCAAAACCCTGCAGCTCATTAAGAGGTCCTGCCACAAAACACTTAAATGGTGTTGATGAAAAGCTTTTCAGTTTTCAGCCATAGCAGGAAAAAAGCTGTGCTGTTTTAAAATGCCGGCTTTCTGGGTCATCCTACCAGGGCAAACTCTGACTCTTTCAAGCAGGCGGTCCTGACTATGGAGCTTTTGAGTGTTGTTTAACACTGTTCCAGCTTGCTTGCTGGCAGGGACCTTGAACCGCCACAGAGTTGTGGTGATAAACGTGGCTACAGCCGGTGCCTCTCCCATGAGGCTGGAAAGCTAGGGAATGGGCTGGATCTAGCCGCCAAAGTCACGGCTTTCGTCCTACTGATATTGTTTGATAAAGTAAAGACTCATGTAGTCAGAAAGAGAGATATACAGTAAAAGAAAAATTCAAAGTCGAAGAAAATGTCTAAGTGGTTTACAATGTGTTAAAAATATATGCAGGCTAAAGGTTAAAGTTCTTAAAAAAAAAAAGGAAGTAGTTTGTTGTGGTGGTACACACCTTTAATCCCAACACTTGGGAGGCAGAGGTAGATTGACCTCTGTGACTTCAAGGTGTGGCAGGACACACCTTTAATCCGAATGCCTGGGAGGCAGAGATGGAAAGATCTCTGTGAGTTCAAGGTGTTGTAGCACACACCTTTAATCCCAGCACTGAGGAGGCAGAGACAGACGGATTTCTGAGAGTTCAAGGACAGCCTGGTCTACAGAGTTATTCCAGGACAAAGAAATACAGAGAACCTGTCTCAAAAAAATAAAAGTAAAAATAAACGAAATAGAGGTTAAAATAAAGCCGTACAAAGATGGAAAATACACAAAGAATCTTGATACTGTATGCTATTATGCTCTCTTTGGATTGTTTGAATGCTGAGGAAGGAGCAACAGCTGCTAAAAGATATTTGTTTATAAATGCTGCTGAACTAATCCAGAATAGATATTTTGAAAATACCTTGACTTTAAAATTTGGATCTAAGGATATGATGCTTTGGAAAAGAGATTCTTCTTTTATTTTTACAGAAAATGAGACCCATTGGATTGCTATCACCCCAATATGGTATGATAGACCACGACCTCCTGAAAGGTTGCTGTGAACACTTTAAGAAAATTACTTCACCCAACTGATGACTAAGATGAACCTGGCACACAGGTTACATTATGAAAGATCTGATTAACAGCGTCCACATTCAGCAGGAAGCAGTTTGGAGAGAAATAACTGCGCCCATTTTCCCAAATATTGTTTATAAATGTTCTTTTACATTTAAAGGGGGATATGATATAGATATGAATAATTTGCATTGGTATGGATTTTAAGGTCAATTTTGTTATATGTATATGTATTTCTGATACTGATTAATGTATTGTGATTGTGTAGTTCATTTAAAAATGTAATGTATATAGGTTGTTAATGGATAGTTATCAATAATAGTAAAGCTTGTAGTCACGTTAGTTAGATTTTCTAGATATATAGAGATATATTTAAGTTAAATATGCATTCTTCATATCTTTCAAAGACTATAGAATATGGCATTTTAAATGTTTTAATAACTTAGGGCTTTTCATGACAATGAGACACATCTGCTCCTGGCAGCACCAATCTACTTCAAGAGGAAGATGGGCATCGAAGAGGCTACTTATGGAGTTTGATAGCCATTTGGGCAAGAAACTGCTCTTGCCTGGACTATTGCATAAACTGGACATAGAGAACCCTCAGAGAGAGGACTGCTGAACTTGCCTAAAAGTGAGATGATCTTTCGGGATTCCTGATTCATGAAAGAGTCTGCGAGACATTCTGCAGGACACAGCAGAAAGTGACTGAACTGTCTTTGAAATTTCTTGCTTTATGGAAATGTCTGCTGGAAACTATGGGCCTGAAGGCCGAAGATGGATGCCCCAATGGTACAGAGGAACTTTGGGTGACTGTCCAGGCAGTGAGATGTCTCTGTCATTTCTAGAGTTTTGTAAGTTGCTTACTTCTTATTTACTTAGGTAATATTATATCCTTCTGGAGTCTTTGATGGAGTTAAAGAATGGATAGATAGTTAAAGTTTTTCTTTGTTATGATAAAGATAAAATGGATATAAGTATTGTAACTAATTCTTACTTGATAGCTATTTTGTTATGTAATTTTACTATGTTAAAGTTAAAGCCTTTCTTTTATTGTTTAAACAGAAAAGGGGGAAATGATGTGGGAGAGTCTTCTGTTTGAGTTGATTTCATTGGCTAATAAAGAAACTGCCTGGCCCATTTGATAGACCGCCCCTTAGGTGGGTGGAGTAGACAGAACAGGAAGAGGAAGTGAGGTAGAAGGATCAGTAAGATGCCACACCTCTCCTAAGTTAGGCAGACTGCCGTGCCTCTCCTCAGAGAGAGGCCAGACGCGATGAAGCTCCAGCCCAAGTTGGACGTATGCTAGAATCTACCTGGTAAGGCACCACTTTGTGGTGCTACACAGATTATTAGATATGGGTTAATCAAGATGTGAGTAAGAGGCTGAAAATAATGGGCCAGGCAGTGTTTAAAAGAATACAATTTGTGTGTTGTTATTTCGGGGCCTAAGCTAGCCAGTGGCTGGGAGCCGGGTGGCGGGAAGCAGCCCGCACCTCTTCACTACAGGTGGGCTTTTTATTGACAGAAGGATGGTGTGAGTGAGTGTTTGGTACCAGTTTGTTCTCTGTATTTTCTACACCATTATACTTAGCACTTGTCAGAAAACCAAGCGTTTATTTGGTAACTAAGTGAGAGGATACTTGTAGCGAACAATACTAGAACGTTGTACTCCACATCTTGTCTAGCTTACCAGCCAGCTCATGCTCCAGCCAGGCCTTTCAGGCTTCTGGAAGACACAATTACAGGCCTTCCCATGCGTACCCCTACTACCTCTTCCCCTAAAACTAATGTTTGCACCAGGAGTTCCACTAAGTATTAAAACTGAGTAATTAAACCAGGAAGATACTTATCTTTGATATCCTAGGGGTAGTTAGTTTTTAAAAGAGTGCTAATTAACAGTGCAGAAGAGTAAAGAGCAGCAAGAAAAAGGTGACTTCGAGCCATGCATGGTGGCACAAATCTGTAATCTCCATTGAGAGGTGGAGGCAGGAGGATCAAGAGTTTAAGGACATGCTCTACTGCATAGGAAGTTCAGAACCAGCCTGGGTTATATGAGATCCTATCTCAAAATACCAAATCAGGAATGGTAAAATTGCTTAGCGAGTGAAATGCTCGCTGTGTAAACTGGACAGCTGGACTTGCACCCCATGCCGCTGTGCTATGTTCTGCCTCCCACATAAGCTGTGATGCACACCATAGACACACAGAAACAATAAGGAAGTAACATTTAAAACTATTAAAAGCCTGTGAATTGGGACTAAGCAGTACAGCTTCAAGTTGAGCACATAGATAGTTCTTTTATGGCAGTATGCTCCTCATGAGTATTTTTCTTTTATTCAGTAAACAAAATTGAAAACTACCATGTGTGTCCATGTGAGTGGTTGCTTTTATTTACTTATTTATTAAATTAATCTTTAGAGGGTAAGTTGTCTTTATTTTTTGTGGTCTTAAATATAAAGTATTATCCAGACTGTGTTTGTAACATCCTGTAGCCAGTTTCTGTCAAAGTGTACACTAGTTTTATAAGCTAGTTATCTGTAAAATATTTCTTTCATAACATGGTTCTCTCTCTCTCTCTCTCTCTCTCTCTCTCTCTCTCTCTCTCTAACACACACACACACACACACACACACACACACTCAAGCTTTTTACAAATGAAAATAAGTACTGTAAAAAAATCATTACAAATACATCAGACATTAAGTGGAACTGTGGATAATATTTTCCTTTTAGATTTTATTTCACTAGGCTGAAGAGACAAAGTATGGACTAATGCTAAGAGATGATAAAGAGAACTCCACTCCTTATTCAAGCTCCAAAATATACTTTGTGGGCACCACCAAGCACCTGCTTCTACCAGTGTATCTGGTCAAAGGTGTTTACCACGTGCCTATCTTTTTGGAACCTTCTCTAAGGGTGAAAGTCACGGATTATCAAAACCCTCACTGTATTCTCTAGTTTTCCCCTGAAAATAACAAATTGGAACAAGTGACATTTCCTCGCAGAACCTGTTATTTTTTCATGAATGTGACCTTAAGTGGCTGGAGCACGCCTCACCTGTTGGTTATGCTATCCCACTCAGTTTTCAGGACCGAGAGAAGTGGTCAGTAGCTGAGAAGGACAAAATTCTGAGGGCTTTCACCCAATGGCAATGCTACCTTATGCATGGAGGGATTCTTGCCTTGGCTCTGATGCAGCTTTGGGGAAGACTTGGATTCTGCAAGTTTCCTTAGGCTTCTCACAGGTGGGCATGAATCCTAGCTTACAGAGGTGCAGGAAAGAGCAGCCTCACAGGTCACATGTCTCATGTCAGGTACAATTTTAGGAAGGTCCTTTATGTGGTTGTGGGTTTTGTTAGCTGTTTATTTACTAGGGTCACACACAGGCTTAGACCCCACAGCACCAACAAGTGAGTCTTTGCCACTCGTACTCGATTGGCTGGTTAGTGAGACCAAGAGTGAAAAGCAGAGCAAGGAGGTTCAACCTTCGGTGTCACACACAATGCCTCCTTTGCCTATATTATGTGTGGCATGACTCTCAGTGGGCGTGTCTCCTGATTGACAGACAACCTCAGAGAATGGGTAGCGGTTATCCTGCATCAGCTCAGGGTCTCACACCCACTGATGCCAGCCTCTGGCGCTCATTGACACACTCCTAATGTTCTGAGTTTCATGAAAATAGATGCCACAGCTTCAAAGACAACAGGAAATGACGTGTTTTGTTGCATTGTAGTTTTATTGTCTTTTGTACCTAGGAATTGATTGTCTCTGCTATAGTTTGTGTCCTTCTAAGGTGCATTTTTTCTTACTTATTCTTCTCTTATATATTACATCCTCACCACAGATTCCTCCTCCTCTCCTCCTCCTACAACTCCACCATGCACACCTCTCTCTTCCCTACGTCCATTCCTCCTCTGTGTCTCTTCAGAAAAGAGCAGACCTCTCAGGGATGTCAACGGAACACAGCAAAACAAGTCACAATAAGACTGGGCATAAACCCATATGTCACGCCTGGGTGAAGCAATGCCGTAGGAGGAAAGAAGTCCCAAGAGAATTTGAGAGAGTCAGAGACACTTCCACTCCCATGGTTGAGAGTTCCACAAGAACAGCAAGCCACACAACCATACTATATATGCAGAGGACCTAGCACAGACCCACACAGGCTCCAGGATTGTTTCTTCAGTATCTGTGAGCCCCCACGAGCCTTATTTAACCTTCAAACTCTTAAGTTCATGGCATTCAGAGCTTGGCCCCTAGATCTAGAAGATGTTACAAGAATATATCATCATGATGAGACCAGTACGACAAACAGAAAAATACAGATAGACAAAACAAAGCCATATCTTGAACTGACCTGTCCCCTACTCTTGTCTTGGGGTACCTCTACCCTATGATGGCATAGCAGAAAGGCCCTAACCAGATGCCAGCATCTGGAAATTAGACTTTTCGGCCTCTAGAGCTCTGAGAATTAATTAAATTTCCTAGGCGATTCCCCAGTCAGTGACACTGTGTTTTAACAACACAAAACCATATGAAGGCAGCTGTCCATGTGTGAAGAACAAGATCAGGTTAACAGAAGACCAGGGGAGGGGACACTCCAGCACAGATGCCTGGACCACTGGCACAGCTGTCCCTTAAATACATCCCAACTGTCAGAGATTTACTCTCTCAGAGCCGCTATCGTTCAGAACTCCATGACCCCTGCCTAAGGGGCTCAGATTGCCCTTCAGCAACAGGTGTGCCAAAGCTGGCCATTTGTGGTGTCTCAATACCGCAGCTGCAGCTGCCAGTATATAAATAACTGGAGACTACTGCAGGCATTGTGTTTTCTCAGCCCCATAGAGAAAAAAAAAAGTCAGTAACTTTTAGCTTTTCATAAATGAATGCAAACGACTTTAGCAACTTACCATACACTAAAAAGGAATATTTTTTGGGGGGGGGATTAAGTAAGTATGCAACATGCTAGTGTAGATTAAATCATAGCAATGATTTTATTTCCCCAATCTCATCCTTTCCTTACCCCCCTTAACTGAAAGTTGTAACACCCCGAAGTACCAATCATTCCATGGTTGGCTCAGTTTTAGGCACAGAAAATCCTAAAAGTCGCAGTTAAATGATCAAAATACTTCCTGCCTGCATTCAATGAGCTAGAGACAGAACACAAGGCACTGAGGGAAACTGTTATATGTGCTTCACTACAGGACTGGGATTTTCCCTTTTCTTGGTGCCTGCACTGGATCATTCAGAAACAGATAATTATGTAGGTGATTCATCACTGTGGAAACTCCCGAGAGTGGACCCACGGAAGCTCACACAGTGTTGGTCAGCCTTTCCTATGTAATCAACAGATGCATCAAAGATAATATACATGGGGCTACCACAAGCACAGCATGGCAAGCTATTTAGAGTCATTCCCTTTTTCCTCAAACTAGGAACACAGTTCAAAATCATGAAAAAAATCACAGTGTTTATAAACAAAGTCAGCAAGATAGTGGTTATTGTCATTATTATTATGCACTGCACTGTTCCCAATTGGATGGATTGATTGGTGTACACCAGTCACACATCGTTCAAATGAAAAAGTCAACTGCAATATCATGATATATAAGAAATCTCCAGAGGATTAAACATATTGTTTTCTGTTTGTTTGCTTGCTTCCTATCATCCTATAGGACCATAATTGTATGAAGTCTATTACAAATTCACAACTATTCTACAGCATATGACAATGTGTGTGCATATGTGTGTGTGTGTGTGTGTGTGTGTGTGTGTGTGTTGTGGAGGTTATGTCTTTTCCTAGAGAGAAATGAACAGATTTCTACCTATCCATATAAGGTACTACTGATTAATAAAAAAAGTTCCATTCCAGTCTAGCTTAGTGATCCTGTGAGTTTATTGTGAGTATTAATGGCTAATCTTGGTTGTCAGCTTGATGCATCTGGAAAGAGGGAGCTTCGGGTGAGGAATTGCCTCCTTCAGACTGACTCGTGGGCCTAACTGAGGGAACATTTTCTAAATAGTGAATTGATGTATGAGGACCAAGCCCACAGTGGGGAGTACCAGCCCTAGGCAGATGGGTCTGTACTGTTTAAAAAAGGTAACTAAAGAGGTCAGAACTCATCAGTAATCAATGTTCCTCCAGATCATCCACTTCAGTTCCTGCCTCTAGCTTCCTGCCTTGCGTCCCTACCGCAGCTTCCTTCATGAGGTGAGCTGAAGTAAATCCCTTCCTCCCCAAGCTACTTTTGTTCATGTGTATCACACAACACAAAGCAAACTAGCACAGGTTGCTTACAGGAGCATGGGTGACTGAGAAACAGCCCAATGAAGCTCATCCCAGCACTGGTGATAGACATGGGCAATGAGCTCTGCATGACTCAGCCAGAGAGCCCCTCTCCCCAGCAACCGTTACTGTTTATAAGCCTTAGGGAGGGTGTGTGAGTCTGGTAGGTTTCAGGAGCTTCCTGGACTTCGTCAGTGTTGCCTGTTTCCAGAGTCTCACAAGATTTAGTCCTCCCTCTAGGTGGGAAGGCTTGGGTTCAGAGGAAACAGCTACACAGAAGCATGTGATCCTCCCCTCTACTGTTGGAAAGGGGGTTAATTTAGGGTTAGTGCCTGGGCTGTAACTAATCAGGAAATTGGCCCTGACTCTGAAGAGCTCAAGAGCCTGCCTAACACAAAGTGTTGTCAGGCTCTTCTGACAATAGAAGGAAGTGAATTTTAAGCGACTCCTTCAGTACCTCCCTTTCAGCACAGGTTTAATAGCACATATCCTTTCACCAAAGAAAGCAGATGGGACAATGAAGTCTTAATTAGATTTCACATTTATGCAATTAGTTACTGTTGCACTTGTAAAATCTCCAATGCAGCATTAGGAAATAACACTAAGCTTATCAAGTTGCTTTGATTTGGTCAGTCTTTGAGGACCGTGTTATGCACAGAACAGCTCATAATAGCCGAACAATCCTATTAAAAACATAGCATCAGTTAAAACTGTTTCATCTCAGTTTCAGGGCCGTACTTCTAAAACTGGCTACCTAAGAAAATGTAGACGAAGAGTCAGGTTTCATCAACACAGACAGCAAGCATAGTTTCTGAAGGGGCAAAGTCTTACTCTATGTAAGGATGATTCATTTGTATCAGAAATTGAAAGGCAGAGCCAAATATACCCAGAATGCACCAGGTAACACGATTAGACTTTTCTTCATGGTTGAGAACTCAGTAGGTAGGTGGATAGTATAGAAGTTGACAGTAGTACAGTTGAGTATCTGGAGAGATGGCTGAACAGTCAAGGGCACATACTGCTCTTACAGAGGACTGGAATTGGTTCCTAGCACCCACATCAAGTGGCCCACAATTCCATAGAACTCCAGCTCCAGGGGAGCCAGTTTCCTGGCTTCCATGGGAGCCTGCACATATGTACACATACTACACAGTGACAAACATGCATAGCCATAATTAAACATGATGATAAAAATAGATCTGCAAAAGAATACAGTCGGAATATTTCCCACTCATCTGCCTCAAAAAATAATGACAAATTCAGAATGAAAAATGGCCCATCTGGCTTGACACTGCCTATGTGGCTTTCTGGGATGTCCACGTATTTTCCAGCCATTTTGCCTCCAAAGCACCTCCCTCTTTCAAACACAAACTCTTCCCTTTCTTTGTTTTTCCAATAATTCATTAAAGGAGAAGCAACAGTCTATGAAGCATGAGGAAGATGGCCAGATAGGTGCGTTATTCTGAAAACTTTAGCTACAGTTAAAGCAGGGCTGCGGAGATGGGAGCAGGGCGTGAGGGACAGTGTTTTGCTAGGGACAGTGAAGGACTATGCAGTCCAAGGTCTCAAAGTAACAGAGAAATGATCAGTAGCAATGGATAGTGGCATTACGTCAGAAAATCAGAGACAGATGGACTACAAAATAAAGAAGGTATTTCTCCAGATACATCAATTCCAGTTAGCTATTGGCATGGGGATGGCACGAGAGGAAGGGGATTAGGGTTAGGAATGTCCACTTATGAATTCATAAAGTTTGATTAAGTAAAAGTTTATCTACTCTGATGGTTAATTTGGTGTGTCAAGTAAATGGATCACAGAACACCAAGACAATGAGTTGGTCAATGATTATTCTAGGTGCTTCTGTCAGACAGTTTCTGTACAAGATTAGCATTGACTCTGTGCACAGGAATAGAAATGTTTCACATTCAGCATGGGGGTGGGGCTCATTCAGTCAGTAGATGGCCTGACGAACTCTTCCCCAAGCCAGTGGGACTGCTTTAGCTGTCTGCAAATTTCATCTGTAGCACCAGCTCTCTCTGGCTCTCCTACAGTATGTACTCACTCTACTTGTTTGAGTTTAGTAGCTTTTATACTCACACAAACCATTTCGTGTGTGTGTTTGTGTGTGTGTGTGCAGGTACACACATGCCGTGACATGTGGAGTCACATGAATTGTGGATGTCAGAGGACAACCTCGGGCACCAGTCATTACCCTCTACTTTGATTGAGAGAGGGTACTCTGATGTTCATGGCAGCATCTGCACTCTTAGGTATCTGGCCTGTGAACTTCTGGGAGTTTCTTCCTCTGCCCATATCTCATTGTCAGAGCCCTGGGGTTATAGATGAATGTGACCACATCCAGCATGATGTGAATTCTGATAATATGGACTGAGGTCCTCATACTTCTGTGGCAGGTGATTTTCCCATTAAGCGGTCTCTATATCCACTGACCATTTTTTTTTATAGTAAATATCTTGTTTTCCTTCTCCTTCTCCTTCTCCTCCACTACCCCACCTATGCTTATATGTACACACATATCTATGTTTATATGGGTACTGTTCTAGTTTGATTTCTGATGCTGTGGTAAATACTATTTACCAAAGGCAACTGGGTGAGGAACAGATTTATTTGGATTACATGGTCAGTTTATCAGTGAGAGAAGTTAAGGGCAGGAACTAAAGGCAGGAATTGAAGCAGAGACCAAGGAAAGATGTTGCTTACTGGCTTAATCTGTCTGATTTATGTTCATATAGCTTTTTTTAAATATATATTCCAGGTACACATACCCTAGAGTGGCATTGCCCAGAGTAGGTTGGGTCAACCTATAAAAATTAACAATTAGCAATCTAGCCCAAGACATGCCACTGCCCAATGGATGCAGCTCTTCAGCTGAGGGTCCCTCTTCTCAGGTGACTCTAGTTTGTATCAAGCTGACAATGGAAACCAATCCTTTTTGCACACATACTATAGTGTGGTTTCTTTGAAGAACCCAGACTAATATCAAAATTAAAAGCGAAACAGATTACTTCTACAATCAAATCTTGAAGAATGGTCAAGCTCAGAAAACTCTAGCGATTTGACATAAACTAACATTTGAGTTCAGGAAACCCTAGTGATTTGACGTACACTACAACCGACGGAAGCTAATATTCTACATACCCTGATGCTGCATTGTGTATTCATGTAAATAGCAAGAAGCCTCAAAGGGAATGTAGTTAATACGAATAGTGGTCATTTGTCACGGTTGGAACTTTTGGGAACTGTAATATTGACTCTTCAATTAGCCAGATTTCTAAAGTCCTTGTAATGAATATGGGTTGCTTCTTAATTTGAGAAAAATGCTATTATTTAACAAAATATATGTAGCTTAAAAAGCAAGCATGGCAACTAGAGTTTTGCTGCTTGTAGGGAAAAAAAAAAGAAAGAAAAAGAGAAATTCAGTTCCCATGAGAACAAAACATTTGTCAAGGAGCCGCGATCCTCATTCTTAAACAGGTATACTATCCCAGCAGATGGTATTTGTGGGAGAAACTGCTGCATTTT
This sequence comes from Arvicola amphibius, assembly GCF_903992535.2. Classification (NCBI taxonomy): domain Eukaryota; kingdom Metazoa; phylum Chordata; class Mammalia; order Rodentia; family Cricetidae; genus Arvicola; species Arvicola amphibius. The sequence goes on from NC_052049.1 coordinate 178,056,257, forward strand.
AGTTGGAAAGAGGAGATACAATTTTCTTCCAAAGTTGGCTTGAAAACCAACATATAACCCCCCTCCAGGGGAGGGGCATCCAATACTTCTACTTTGAGAAGTGTTGAGTCTTTACTTGTAGTCATTTTGTTTTCACAGAGAACTGACTGCAACGGATCATCCATCACTTAATTCCAGCTCTAGCTAATGTGAAAGGCAGAAGGAAAACACACATATGCATACACCCATGCACACACACACACACACACACACACACACACACAAACACACACACACGCATTCACAATAAAGAGAACAAATTTTCCACTTGCTGTTGCATGGCGTTTGTTGTTTCCATTATGATTACAAAGCTTGCAGTTGTCCTGAAGAGCGGTCTCTGTCTTAATGCATCTCCTGCACTGTTGCTTTCTTGTTAACATAACCTACTGAATGCCTAACAACGCATGTATGCAGAGGAGCATGCATCCAATAATCATTTCCTGCCTTTTTATCTCCATTTATTCCTAACCATGGTGGTGACCATCTCATCCGGTTGCCTGGGAATTTCAGACAAGAATTAAAGAGTTCAGAGTTTGCTTTCAGAAGACCAGCAAAGCTCCTGGGTTGCTGAACACTTTATGTGTTTCTTCATGATGTGAAGTCATGAGCTAATGCACAAGTTCTTTCTCCTCAGCCTGTTTACTTTTGCTCATTGAAAATCTTGTTTCTAGGATGTGTTTGTTGACTAAGGTTAAGCTATCTGCTCCAAATTTAGGTTTGCCATGAAATCATTGTTGGGGGTTTCATGGGCATCCAGAAACTAAATGATGAAAAGAATCATAGAAAAGAACTTTTGAGATGGAAGTGTAGTTTAGCACATGAGGCACTCCCCCAGTTCCCCCAATTTTCCCTTGTTTCTTTAAAATATATTTTTAGTTGACTTTTGATTCCATGGTTGGGAGTTCAATTTCTTTTTAAAAGTTTTTTTTTTTAACATTCCTTCCCCCTCCTCCATCATGTACTGTATTCTCTTCCCATTCCTCCTCTGTAAAACACATTCGGGTTAAAGGAAGCACATAACTAGGCATTCTGGCACTCTCTTACAATCTCAGCACTGGGGAGGCTCAGAAGATCACCAGTTTGAGGATAGCTTAGGCCATATAACAATATCCTGTCTCAAAAACAAAAAGAAAGAGTGGGGGTGGAAAGAAAGAAAAAAAGAGAATGTAATAAAAATGAGAGACAGAAGAGGGATCAAAGAATATAAATGAGAGGTAATAGAGAAAGGAAGAAAGGAGAAAGAATGAAGGAAAGGGGCGCATTATCTTCATCCAAAACAGCATTAGTGCTAGCCCATCTTCATGGATAAACTGAATAAAGACCTCATATCTAAAGGATGAAACTGTCTGTGAGCTGCTTAAGTCAGGATGATTCACACAGAAGGCAGGTTAAAGTAGAGGCTAGGAGCTTGACCTGCTGAAGGCATTAGCATGACCTTACTAAGAATTACCTCTTAGACACTGGTTGTATTCCCCACTCATTCTATGACTCACCACCTTTATAGGTAACACAGCACTAAAAGCAGGTTGATTTATGCAGAGCAAAGACAAGTTCTAAATGGGTGAATACATGCTGCTAAGTTAAATGAAATTACCATCTCCATATAACAGGTAAGCATTCTGGCTATCACTCAAGGAATCTTAGGTACTCTGGTTATTCTACCATCACAAAAGAAGCAACAGCAGCAGGGTAAGGTGTTGCTTGCAGGGTACCAGCAGTGTCTGGAGGGAAGTATCATGTATTAGATGGTGTTTATACAGTGGACTGAAGAGTAGCTGCCCAAACATCATGTCTACGTTATAACCCTGAAATTGCAAAGGGTCTCTTATGTGGAAAAGGAATCTGTACAGACATAATGAGTTCAGGACCATGAAATGGAGAAATTATTGCCGGCTGGGTTGTCCCTACATTGAATGACAGGTGTCCTTGTAAGAGAGCGTGAGGCAGAGGGAGACGTGACAGTCAAGTCGATGCTAAGCTGCGGATGGAGCAGTTTCACAAAGTACTCATGCCAAGAGCCAACTGTAGAAACCAAAAGAGTAAAACCAGATACTCCTTAAAGATTCCACATGTGGTCAGCCCCCATTGATGCCTGGATTCCCAGAAAGCGATGCTGACTTTAGACTTCTGGCTTCCTGAACTGGAGATGGGGAAACAATATATTTCTCTTGTTTCTAAGTCACTGTGTCTGGAATAATTTGTGATAGGCACATTATGAAAGAGTGCTTCAGGCTACAACCATGTCCTGAAGCAGGAGTTGAACAAGTTTCAGTTGTAAAGCTTGGGACTGCTGAAAGCCATTCTATATCATCTTTAGTCCCAGGGATCTGGCTGTCCACTACCTGAGAGACCCTTTCCTTCCAGGAAGGACAGGTGGCTCACCTGTGGCATTGCTCCAAATGCTTGAGGGTGTCTGGACTCTATCCATCTCCTCTGATTTGCAGAAGATGCTCAGGCATGCTCAGGATGTTGAACAAGCTCACTGACATCAATCATCAATCAATTAATCAGTCAGAGACAGAATGCACAGACAGGTCTTCAAACGGTCTGGCGCTTTGTGTTTACTGGTTTCTATGCTCTCTATGGTTTCTATGTCATGTCCACTCACAAGCAACGCATTATAACAATGACTTGACCACTTAGTTATCTACCAGACTGCAGATGCTTCGGCTGCATTGTGGCTTGTACTTATTGCCAACTTGAAGGGACCTAGAATAGCCCAGGAAATGAGCCTCTGGCTATGCCTGTGAGGAATTACCTAGCTGAGCTTATCCTCTGGAGATAGTTCTAGGGAATTCTTCTGATGGAGTTAATGAAGATAGCACGACCCATCCTCAACATGGGCAACATCATCCCATGGGCTGGAATGAGACTGAGAAAAAAAAATGTGATCTCAGCAGCAGAAGCAGCAGTAGCAGCAGCAGCAGAAGCAGCAGCAGCAGCAGCAGCAGCAGAAGCAGCAGCAGCAGCAGCAGCAGAAGCAGCAGCAGTAGCAGCAGCAGCAGCAGCAGCAGCAGCAGCAGCAGCCACCGCCACTGTTGCGTTCATCTTCCTCTGCTTCCTGATTGCCGATGTAATATGACCACTTGCCTGAAGTTCCTGTTTACACAACTTCATATCATGTTGGGCTGTGCTCCTTCAGCTGTGAGCTGAAATAAATGCTTCTTCCTTCAAATGCTGCCTTTTCCCCTCAGGTGTTTTATCACAACATTGGGGAAAGTCACTAATAAAAGATGGATTATTCTAGTTCCTTAACTCTTCCTCCTAAACCACCCAGCCACCCAATAGCAGGTTCCGAGTGTTTAAACCCACCAGTCAGGGTTGATGTGTTAGCCAGATGACCACAGACATCTGTTCTACATGAAAGACACCATCGACTGATATTCTCCCAACCATTAAAGAGATATGAAAATAGTTTCTTTTCCTATAAACTTGGTCTTGATTACAAATTTCTCCAGAATAGCTTTTAGATGAATGACTTAAAAATATTTTTTGAGCCGGGCGGTGGTGGCGCACGCCTTTAATCCCAGCACTCGGGAGGCAGAGGCAGGCGGATCTCTGTGAGTTCGAGACCAGCCTGGTCTACAAGAGCTAGTTCCAGGACAGGCTCCAAAGCCACAGAGAAACCCTGTCTCAAAAAACCAAAAAAAAAAAAATATTTTTTGAGACAAAGTTTTATATACTCTGGGCTGGCCTTGAACTCTTGACCCTCCTGCCTTTACCTCCAAACTACTGGGATGGCAGGTGTATATCACTACACCCAGTATGGATGGCAGTTTTTATAATTAATAGACATAGACACTTGGTCATGCTAACAATCCTAGGTAGCCATTCACCTTGCCTATATGATGTATAAGACCTTCGCAGTGGTCCAAATTTCCATTTTCACACTGAAGCCTCCTGGATATAATGTCACACCAACCTGTTTCAGCTCGGGAACCTTCCTATTACCTAATACTCCTGGGAGAAAGCAGAGGAGACTGCAGGAGAAAAAATGGGAGGGAAGTCAAGAATGCATATGGAGCAAGTTCAGGGTTAAGAGATTATTGAAAGAAAAAGGGAATGAGAAAGAAACCATTTAATCAAAAATAATAAGTAAAATTAAAACTGTTTCACGCTATCATCAGTCCTCCATGGTCACTAGTGTCTGCCTAACCTCAAGCTGTCACAAGCTCTTTGGTAGTTGTCTAATTAATCTGATCATTGAATTCATCAGAAATAATCATATCCATTTTTCATTGGCCTGAAGTAGTGAGACTCTATGTCTCTGCTAATCAAATATATAGCTCTTATGAAGCCTCCATTTGGCAAGTCTTGTTTTCCCCATAGGCTCTGCAGACGCAGACTGGAAGAGAGCTGGCAACACAGTCCATATTTCCAGCAAGATGACGTGTGTCCCGCAGCTTGCAGAGCAGCCGGAATGAGGTGATTTGCTAAAGGGTTTGGGCTTGGACTTTGGAGCACCCAATTATGGTCTTGGCCCATTATTATTCCTGAGGCAGGAGAGTAGCGTGCAAAGTGCGGTCTCAAAAGACCTCAGATGAAGGCTGCAGGTTAATATGTGAAAGAAACCCCTCAAGAGAGAAGAATCCCGAGCTCCCCCATCTGTTGAGTAGTCTATGTTTGGACCAGTGTGTCCAGGTTTATGACCTTGTATCCAAAGAGTTAAAATAAAGGCTCCTACAGATTGCACAACTAGTGAGGTCATGTGAGTCTATGCAAAGCCACGTGTCAAGAGTGACAGTTGGTCCCATGAATGAGAGTGTACTCAAGGACTCACATCACTATTTGTGGCTATTTGTGGTTGCCTTTCATGGGATCAGAGAGAGAGAGAGAGAGAGAGAAAGAGAGAGAGAGAGAGAGAGAGCCCTTGTTTGCTGAGGAGCAAGAGTGGCTCTCCGTTTTGACTGACAGGCTAGGATTATGTAGGCTTTTGCTCACTGTGCATGTCCCTGGTCCCTTCCCAAGATGCATCTGATTTTAATTATAGCACAGCCTGTGGGCTCTAAGTTGCCAGCAGGTTTCTAGGTGCATTCATTGATCAATGTGTGTGTGTGTGTGTGTGTGTGTGTGTGTGTGTGCATGCATGCGCTTACACCCACAAGGTCTTATACAGCCAAGCGCATTCTCGGAAGAGGAAGTGAACAATAATAGCTTCTGAAAACTGCCCCTTCCACAATGCTGGTTAACTGCTTAGAGCTGCAAGACTGTGGAGAGGTTGGAATGTTGCAGCTCTAGAGCCTAAATAAAATGTATTTGGTGCTATCGTTAGCCCCTGTACTAGCTATTCCATTTCCTTGTAATTATCAGATAAAATCTTGAAATGTTTCAATCTAGCATGTAAGTAGCTTCCACCAGCGCCAAAGCTAAGAGTTCATCGGACAGCTTTGGAGGCTGCAACAGAAGTTTCTTCCTCTGCTATAATCACCCCCATGTTGTTTTCACTGATGGATTTGACAAGTGTCTTGATTTATGCCTTCCTTTTTTCTGTATCCATGAGAACTTTATAAAATTTTTTCATTGGATCATGGAATTTAAGGTACCTTAAATCTGTGTCTCTAGGGCCATGGTCCTTCATAGCTGGCTCTAGGATAACTCATCCATTTTATTCCCTTGATGTGAGAACTGTTTTATTCACCAACAGCCATGTGTGTATAGCCCAAGACAAGTACATCCTCAGGTTGCTAAGCAATTCCCTTTGCTTGCCTTCCTCGCCTCCAATAAGGTGAACATTAACAGAATGTACGCGAGAAAGACAATGCTCTGCAGATGTCTAAGACAGGGACAAGGGAGATAGTTCAGTGGCTACGACCACTTGATGTTCTCTTAGCGCCAGCATGGTGGCTCACAACTGTCTGTAACTCTAGAAAGAGCCGATGCCCTTTTCTTACCTCCAAGGGCACCACGAATGTATGCCATGCACATACATACATACAGGCAAACAAAATATTCATACACACTAAAGCTATTCTTAAATGCCAGGGAAGCTAATATTTCTACATTTTTCATTTTCATCTTTAAGTGTGTGCATGAACCTGTGTGTTTTGTGTATGCACACATGTACATGGGGGTGTATATGCTCACACCTGGAGGACTTCAGACGTCTTCCTCCATCATTCCCCATCTTACTCCCTTGAGACAGCATCTCTCACTAGAGTTCCTCTGTAAATCCCTCACTCCCTGTCTGTAGTGGTGCAGACACAGACACAAAGGCAGCATGCCTGGCTTTTCTTGCATTCTGGGGTTTTTTTTTTTTCCTTCATACTTGCATAGCAAGCACTATTAACGACAAAGCCATCAACCCAGCCCTTGTCTGTTTTTGAAGACAGGGTCTCCTACAGTCAAAGTTGATTGTGAACTCCTGATCTTCCTGTTCCACCTGCCATATGATCTGATTGGTTACAGGTCTTTGTTTGCTTGAGACAAGGTCTTACTGTATAACCAGGGCAGGCAGAAACTCACTGTGAGCTTCCCGCTGGCCTCAACCTCATGGCAATCCCCCTGCACTAGCCTCCCAAATGCAAGAGCTACAGGCATAAACCACCACACCTAGTTTTTCATTCTCCTCTTTTTTTCTAAGTTTAAAGATCTGCTCAGAAGGTTGCCTTCTCAGGCCGGCTTTAAACAAAGTAACAACTCCCGCTTAGCTCACATTCCCATGACCACAGCATGCTGACTGCCATCCTTCCCTTTCTGGGTCTTTTTCTCTTCTATCCCCACCCCTCCACCTGACACTCTACCTGGGAGAAAGGTGTGCTCTGCGATGCAGTCCGAGATAAATCACGACCACTACACTGTTCCTTTGGGCTGCTGTTTTCCCTGCCTGTTCCAGTGGCTGAGTGCAATCGCTACAGCTCAATTATTAAAGAGACACTAAAAATAGCCGAACTCCAGGCTGTCGACAAAGAAAAACGATTCCAGCCCAGCAAGAGCCCTAACCTGGGCAGCACACTCTCACTGTTATTAGATCCTTAATTCTCCTCACCCTCTTTCCTTTTGTGATTTTTCCCTCTTTATTTCTTTCAGCAATAATAAAGTAATAGGCAGCTTAACCACCGCCCCCCCCCCCTTCTCGCTACCCACAGGAATTTGCATAAGCTGATGACTGGTTTGCCACAGCAACTACTCCTTATTATTAAAGCAGTCTTGCCTTGGGAGCTTGGAGTGTGGCTGCATGCAGAGGAATTTACACAGTACTCTTCTTGAGTTCAGCTCAGATCTGCCAGTCCCCTGGCTCGTGAAATGTGTCCCTTTAGGCTGTTGAAATCGGCCTCCCTTCTGAAGCTTGCTAAGAAAAAAAAAGTCTCTAAATGGAAGAAATGAGAAAAAGTGACTCCAGATTTAGCGCATTCTCCTCTCGTTATCCCTCCTTCTCACAAAGATCCGCCAAGGTGGACTTTTCCAACGGAAAGGGGTGTGTGTGTGTGTGTGTGTGTGTGTGTGTGTGTGTGTGTTTAAACATGTTAGCTGGTGTGTTCCTTCATCACAGCAGGGTTGGTCCTAGAAGGCACTAAGATCCTCTGTGCCCTGCTCATTAGATGGAGAGGAAAGGATCAGACAATGACTATAGTGGATTGTGAAAGCCATTCCAGTCACACAATGTAGTTAAAAAGGAGAAGGAAGGAAAAGTGGAAGAAACTCTACAAAGGAACAGCAGCAACCAAAACACTGGATACTCCTGAGATGAGAAACTGCCAAAGTCCAGAGAAAATGAAAAGAATCTCCATGCAGTAATGTTTGGAGTTCAACTTGTTTTCCTTCAAGTGTCCAGGCAGAAGGGCACACACACTTATTACTCACATTCATATACAGGCTCACACATATATAAGCACAAGCCCACAGAGGCACACTCACATATTCACACTTTTCCATACATTTTAACACGATGCACACACGTATCCATTCACCCACACACTCACACTAATTCACACACATAAACACACACACAGGCACACACACATACATACACATACTCAAACACATACACAGGCACTCGCATATAGGGACACACTCATACTCACCGACACATTCACATTCACACATAAGCACACACATTGACACATACACTAGCTCACTTACACAAACAGCCACATACTCATTCTTCCAAGTGTACATACTCAAACACATCTACAGACTCAAACACACCCACTGACACACATGTGTGCCATGTCTTAAACATCGACTCTTGTTCTACGGTCTACAATGACAAACTGAATTGGGAGCAGAAGAATTTTACACCATACTAATTACTAGCCAGAAGGAAAGATAATGAAAGAAGAGAATGTGTGTGCAAGCAGAACCACGTTATATGACACAGAAGGAAGAACAACCATCCATTGTTATCCCGGAACCCAGGTAATGTGCTGTTCTTATTTCTTTTTTGGCAGCGTTACCTGAACCAGACTAGCTGCCCATAGGCTGCAGCTGTTCATAGGCTGTGACAAAGACCAAGGTGTCACAGCTGTAGAAGGTGCTGTATGGGGAGAAGTGGCAATAGGAGAAAACATTAGCCTCATGAACTTAAAATTGTGTTTTACCCTTTGCTTCTTACACTGGAGACAAAATAAACACCAGAAGTCATCTTCGAATGAGAACAAGGCTGAGTGAGAGGCACGTGTCTGAGTGAAAGCCCACATTCTCACAAGGAAAGGGGAAATTAGCATAAGGAAGTGTAATGTGGGAATTAATATTCCATGATCACTTACTCTGTGTACCTCAAGAAATGCATAGACACATGCAGGGTTATTTGCTTTTTTATTGAGGCGACTGATATTAAAATAAAAATAGAGTTAATAATTTATAAGCCAATGGAGGAAAGAGTAATAAACAATAGGGAAAATGCTGAAATTTCAAAAGCAAAGAGGTACGGAGAATGAAAATCCCAATGTATAACAACAAAAGCAAAATGAAGCGCAAGGAGCTACCACAAAGGTAGAAGCTTCTGCCCAGGAAAGGAAATGATTCAAAAAACTAAACAAAGCAATGAAAAGATGGTCTATGGTATCAGACAAAATGCTTGCCAACCCTGTATCTAATAAAATATTAATATGCATATTACATAAAGAACTCATGCAAAGTAATAGCATTAAAAATAGAGAAGTAAATAAATAAAAGAGGAAAAGTAACAAAAATAAAAAATTTCAAATAAACCACTTTTAAAGGGGCAAAAATTTTGAATAAGTGCCTCCAAAGAAGACAAGAAAATGCCCAATTGGGGGTAGAACACTGGCTTAGTACACTCGAACCCTGTTGTTGAATCTTCAGCTCAATCAAAATTAACAGCAAAAGCAACAAAAGTTTGACAGATACATAAAACGTTGACCAGTATCACTAATTATTGGGGAAGTATAAATCAAAATATCAATACCTGGTGATTTGCTACCCTTCTGTTGCTATGATAAAACCACGACCAAGGCAACTTACAGAAAGAAGGGTTCATTGGGGGCTTACAGATCAGAGGGAAAGAGCCCATGACCATTATGGTGGAGAGCATGGCAGAGTAGGCTGGTAGGCAGGCATCGTGTGGAGCAGCAGCTGAGAATGACATTTAAACTACAAGCAGGCGGCAGAGAGTACACTGGGAATTACACCCAGCTTTTGAAACCTCTAGGTATGCTGCCAGTGACGCACCTCCTCCAACAAGGCCAACTGGGAACTGGGTATTAAGAATGTGAGTCTACAGGAGCCATGTGTATGATCAGAGATGCCATTGTCCTGGTTGTCTTCAGCAGACGAGGAGAATGCCTGCACGTCATTCAGATCCTCCGTAACTGCTCATTTCAAACTGCTAACACTCCAAGAAATAAGTCAGGCATATGTTGACACCAATGGCAGTTCTTCTCTCACAGTGAATGAGAGATGTCCTTACTTAAGTCAATTCTGATTTGGGAGCACAGATTTGGGTTGCCCCCAAATGACTTGCTCCAGCATGCAAGCAATTATTATTATTTTTGGAATCAGTTATAGAACAGGAGGACATTATAAGCTAAGAAATTGTCCTTGTATATTGAATAGGTCACCAGAGAGGTGTCTTACACCAAAGCCAGGCACTCTCTACTATAGGTTTCAGATGCTATTTGATAGCACTCTGCTTTAGCTATTGTAGCTCTGGTGGTCTATATCCCAAAAGCTTTATCTTACATGACAGTCAGAGGTGTTAGGTCAGATGGAGGGGTTAGCAAGTAATGACTATTAAGACAGTCCAAGATGATTGTAGATCTGCAGCATTTTGACTATCTACTGGACAAAGCTCTAATTAGCCAGCCAGCCTACCAGAATGTTCAGAATATATATTAGGTATGGCCTTTTCTTTTCCAGAGGATCCTAATTGAAATATTTATTTTTCCTAACAACAAAATTTCATTCATAATTTTAAGTTTTAATCTAAGTAAAGTTAAAACATAAGCTTTGAAACTGTTCAAGTCAGGAAATTTCCTGTAAAACTCAGTTTTGTGAATACCAAGTTAAAAGTATAGTTTGCATAATTAAAGGGTGTATAACTAATAGTTAAGTTTTTCAATGGTTATGTAATTTCTTACAATTTATATTGTATTGCTATTGCTATTTAAAATCTTATAAGTATGGATTACAATTAGAGAAATCTATAAATTTGCTAATATTGCAAGAAGTTTCAACTTCAACATGAACCCACATACTTCCCTGCTAGGTTATACATTAGCAATTGGTTTCCTCAGAGCTACCACTTGTTTTTATGCAACATGATATGAGAGAGAAGACAGAGAAAAGAAATTATTCTGCCATTTATGACTTCACTATTTTGAATATTTGAATTATTCAACTCTTCACTTATTCATATAATTAAAATAATTGAATATTGAATAAACAAGTCTGCTTTTGTTTCAAGAAAATATTGACTTGGCATTAGCAACACAATAGACCTGTGAGGCTCTGTCTTGACACAACCAACAAACATCATACAATAATGTGACCTCACTGTCTCCCATCACTGTCAGCCTTTCTAGAAACTGTTGCTATTTCACCAAACTTGGGATGATATACTGTTTAATTCTAGTAAATACATACATTATGTTTTGCATCATCTTATAGGAATTTGAACACATAATTTTGTATTTTTGGTTTTTCAAGACAGTGTTTCTCTGTGGAACAGTCCTGCTGTCCTGGAACTTGCATTGTAGACCAGGTTGACCTTGAACTCATTTATAACTTCATGCCTCTGCCTCCCAAATGCTGGCATTAAAGGCATGCATCATTGCCACCTGACTGAACACAGATAATTTTAACATGCATGGCAGAACAAAGCTATGAATGAGGCATCCAAATCTTGTATGTGTGTGCATGGATGCATGTTCACTTGTACATATGTGTGTGGAGACCAGGGAACCTCTTGTTAGTGAGACAAAGTCACTCAACCACTGGGAATTGGTTCTTTGGATTGGGCTGAGTAGCCAGGAACTCCATAAACCTCCCTGCCTTTGCCACCCAGCTCTGAGATACTAAGTAAGGTTGGATTCCCTCTGTCCCTCCTTCCTTTCTTCCTTCCCTCCTTTCTTCCTTTTGTTTTTCTTCCTTTCTTCATTTGAAATTTATTTTATTGAAGTTTTATTTTCAAATCAACCCAATATATAGTTTTCATAAGATTTGCCATAGATCCTTCCTTAGTTTTGGTGAAACCACCCATTACCCCCTTTGTTCTCTTCCCCCTACTCCCATCCCACTTCATCTTAACCTTTAGTATCCCCCCTCTTCCTTCACCTCACATGTGATTACTCTCTTTCCATCTACTTTTAAAAAGTTAAGTTGGAAGATAACAGGCTTCTAGATGGCTTATCACAGCCCCCGTTTCCATTCTTGTATTTCTTTACATTCCCCCACACCTCTCAGCGTAAGCCCCAATATTCTACCTCACCACTTTTTCATTCTCCCTCTAATCTATTTTGCCCCATTCATTTCACAGGACTCCAACCAAAAAGCTCCTTTCTAGCTTCCCGACTGTTCATGTTCCTAGTTAAACAAACAAAAGATTTGATGTTTGGATCCACATATGGGAGATAACACCCAGGTTTTTCTTTCTTTTTTATTGATTTTTATTGAATTCTACATTTTTCTCTGCTCCCCTCCCTGCCTCTCCCCTCCCACCCTCCCCCAAGGTCCCCATGCTCCCAATTTACTCAGGAGATCTTGTCTCTTTCTACCTCCTATATAGATTAGATCTATGTATGTCTCTCTTAGGGTCCTCATTGTTGTCTAAATTTCCTGGGATTGTGATCTGTGGGCTGGTTTTCTTTGCTTTATGTTTAAAAACCACTTTTGAGTGAGTACGTTTTACTTCACTCAATAGAGTGCTTTCTGGTTTCGTTTGTCTGCAGGTTTTATTTTATTTTATTTTTTTTGCAGCTCAATATGTGTAAATGCACCACATTTGTCTTATCCACTCAACTGCTGATGCACATCTCAGCGGATTCCATTTTCCAGCGATTATGAACAGATCAAAAGCGAGCATGGGTATGTGAATATCTCTGCAGTGCTGTGAGAAGTCCTTTGGGTTTATCCCAGGAGCTGTATAGCAGGGTCGTACGGTTGTTCTACTTCTAGTTGTCTTGAGAAACCTTCCAGTTGATGTCCAAGAGGCCGCCCAAGTTTGCAGTCCACCGACAGTGTTTCCATGTTACCCTTCACCACATCCGCGCCAGAATTTCTAGTTATTTCTATTTTGGGTAATGACTCTTCTGCCTGGGCTGAAGTGGAATCTTTTTTTCTTTCTTTTTTTTAATTCTTTATTTTTTTTTTTATTAAAAATTTCCAACTCCTCCCCTCCTCCTCCCCCTTCCCTCTCCTCCCTTCTACCCATACCCCCACTCCCTCCCTCTCCAAGCCAAAGAGCTGTCAGGGTTCCCTTCATTATGTTAAGTTCAAGGTCCTCCCAGCTCCCCCTAAGTCCAGGAAGGTGAGCAACCAAACTGACAAGGCTCACAGTGAGCCTGTCCATGCTGTAGAGTTCAAGCTCATCGCCGTTGTCCTTGGTTTCTCAGTCCTCCTCCACTGTCAGCCACATTCAGAGAGTCTGGTTTGGTCCCCTGTTCCATCAGTCCCATTCCAACTGGACTTGGTGGTCTCCCGTTAGATCTGTCCCACCGTCTCAATGGGTAAACGCACTCCTCACGGTCCTGACTTCCTTGCTCATGATCTCCCTCCTTTTGCTCCTTATCAGGACCTTGGGAGCTCAGTCCTGTGCTCCTATGTGGGGCTCTGTCATTTTCTCCATCCAATGCCAGGTGAAGGTTCTATGGTGATATGCAAGATATTCATGAGTATGGCAATAGGATCTGGACATTTCTGGCACCCTCTCCTCAGCTGCCAAAGGAACTAGCTGGGGGCGTCTTCCTGGACACCTGGGAACCCCTATAGAGTCAGGTCTCTGCCAACCCTAGAATGGCTCCCTTAATTAAGATATATAATTCCTTGTTCCCATATCCACCCTTCCTATATCCCAACCATCCTATTCCCCCAAGCTCTTCCCATCCTCCACTTCACACTTTTCTCGCCCCATCCTCCCATCCCCCATCCCACCCCACCCCCAAGTTCCCATTTTTTTGTCCGGCAATCTTGTCTACTTCCAATATCCAGGAGGATAACTGTATGTTTTTCTTTGGATTCACCTTCTTATTTAGCTTCTCTGGGATTTTTTATGAATTATAGGCTCGATGTCCTTTATTTATGGCTAGAAACCAATTATGAGTGAGTACATCCCATGTTCATCTTTTAGGACCTGGGTTACCTCGCTCAGGATGGTGTTTTCTATTTCCATCCATTTGCATGCAAAATTCAAGATGTCATTGTTTTTTACCGCCGAGTAGTACTCTAATATGTATATATTCCACACTTTCTTCATCCATTCTTCCACTGAAGGGCATCTAGGTTGTTTCCAGGTTCTGGCTATTACAAATAATGCTGCTATAAACATAATTGAACAAATGCTTTTATAATATGATTGGGAATCTCTTGGGTAAATTCCCAACAGTGGGATTGCTGGGTCCTGGGGTAGGTTGATCCCAAATTTCCTAAAAAACCTCCACACTGCTTTCCAAAGCAGTTGCACAAGTTTGCCTTCCCACCAGCAATGGATGAGTGTACCCCTTACTCCACATCCTCTCCAGCAAAGGCTATCATTGGTGTTTTTGATTTTAGCCAGTCTGATAGGTGTAAAATGGTTTCTCAACGTTGTTTTGATTTGCATTTCCCTGATTGCTAAGGAGGTTGAGCATGCCCTTAAGTGTCTTTTGGCCATTCGAACTTCTTCTGTTGAGAATTCTCTGTTCAGTTCAGTGCCCCATTTTTTATTTGGGTTAATTAGCATTTTAAAGTCTAGTCTCTTGAGTTCCTTATATATTTTGGAGATCAGACCTTTGTCTGTTGCAGGGTTGGTGAAGATCTTTTCCCAGTCAGTAGGCTGCCTTTTTGTCTTAGTGACAGTGTCCTTTGCTTTACAGAAGCTGCTCAGCTTCAGGAGGTCCCATTTATTCAATGTTGCCCTTAATGTCTGTGCTGCTGGGGCTATACGTAGGAAGTGGTCTTCTGTGCCCAAATGTTGTAGAGTACTTCCCACTTTCTCCTCTAACAGGTTCAGTGTGTTCAGATTGATATTGAGGTCTTTAATCCATTTGGACTTGAGTTTTGTGCATGGTGGTAGACATGGATCTACTTTCATTCTTCTACAGATTGACATCCAGTTATGCCAGCACCATTTGTTGAAGATGCTTCACACAAATTCCATTGTTTGCTTTTAGCTCCTTTATCAAAAATCAGGTGTTCATAGGTTTGTGGGTTAAGATCTGGGTCTTCTATTCGATTCCATTGGTCGACTTCTCTATTTTTATGCTAATACCAAGCTGCTTTCAATACTGTAACTCTGTAATAGAGTTTGAAGTCAGGGATGGTAATGCCTCCAGAAGTTCCTTTATTGTATAAGATTGTTTTGGCTATCCTGGGTTTCTTGTTCTTCCATATAAAGTTGATTATTGTCTTCTCAAGATCTGTGAAGAATTTTGATGGGATCTTTAAGGGGATTGCATTAAATCTATAGATTGCCTTTGGTAGTATTGCCATTTTTACTATGTTGATCCTCCCAATCCAAGAGCAAGGGAGATGCTTCCATTTTCTGGTATCCTCCTCAATTTCTTTCTTCAAAGACTTAAAGTTCTTGTCAAATAGGTCTTTTACTTCCTTGGTTAGAGTTACCCCAAGATATTTTATGCTATTTGTGGCTATCGTGAAAGGTGACGCTTCTCTGATTTCTTTCTCTGCTTCCTTATCCTTTGTATATAGGAGGGCAACTGATTTTTTGGAGTTGATCTTGTATCCCGCCACGATACTAAAGGAGTTTATCAGCTGTAGGAGTTCTTTGGTGGAGTTTTTGGGGTCGCTTATGTACACTATCATATCATCTGCAAATAACGAAAGTTTAACTTCTTCCTTTCCAATTTGAATCCCCTTGATCCCCTTGTGTTGTCTTATTGCTATTGCTAGAACTTCAAGCACTATATTGAAGAGATAAGGAGAGAGTGGACAGCCTTGTCGTGTTCCTGAATTTAGTGGGATGGCCTTGAGTTTCTCTCCATTTAATTTGATGTTAGCTGTCGGCTTGCTGTAAATAACCTTTATTATATTTAGGAATGACCCCTGTATCCCCAATCTCTCCAAGACCTTTATCATAAAGGGGTGTTGAATTTTGTCAAATGCTTTTTCTGCATCTAATGAGATGATCATAAGGTTTTTATCCTTCAGTTTATTTATATGATGGATTACAATGACAGATTTTCGTATGTTGAACCAGCCCTGCATCTCTGGGATGAAGCCTACTTGATCATAGTGGATAATTTTTCTAATGTGTTCTTGGATTCTGTTCGCCAGTATTTTATTGAGAATTTTTGCATGGATGTTCATGAGTGAGATTGGCCTGTAATTCTCTTTCTTGGTTGAGTCTTTGTGTGGTTTAGGTATCAGGGTAATTGTAGCTTCATAAAAGGAATTTGGCAATGACTGTTCTGTTTCTATATTATGAAATACCTTAAGGAGTATAGGTATTAGGTCTTCTTGGAAGTTCTGGTAGAATTCTGCATTGAAACCATCTGGTCCTGGGCTTTTTTTGGTAGAGAGTTTTCTGATAACAGTTTCTAATTCTTCGCGACTAACAGGACTATTTAGATTGTTTACCTGGTCCTGGTTTAACTTTGGTATATGGTACTTATCTAAAAAAGTGTCCACTTCTTTTACATTTTCCAATTTTGTGGCATACAGGCTTTTGTAATAAGATCTAATGATTCTCTGAATTTCCTCTGTGTCTGTGGTTATGTGCCCCTTTTCATTTGTAATCTTATTAATTTGTGTGTTCTCTCTCTTACGTTTGATTAGTTTGGCTAGGGATTTGTCAATCTTCTTGATTTTCTCCAAGAACCAGCTTTTTGCTTCATTGATTCTTTGGATTGTTTTCTGTGTTTCTATTTTGTTGACTTCTGCCCTCAGTTTGATAATTTCCAGTCTTCTACTCCTTCTAGGTGAGTCTGCTTCTTTCTTTTCTAGGGCTTTCAGGTGTGCTGTTAAGTCTCCAATGTGTGCTTTCTCCGTTTTTTTAAGTGGGCACTTAGTGCTATGAATTTTCCTCTTAGCACTGCTTTCATAGTGTCCCATAAGTTTGAGTATGTTGTGTCTTTATTTTCATTAAATTCAAGGAAGACTTTAATTTCTTTCTTTATTTCTTCCTTGACCCAGGTGTGGTTCAGTAGTTGACTGTTCAGTTTCCATGAGTTTGTAGGCTTTCTGGGGGTAGCATTGTTGTTGAATTCTAATTTTAATCCATGGTGATCCGATAAGATGCAGGTGGTTACTAATATGTTTTTGTAACTGTGGAAGTTTGCTTTGTTACCGAGGTCAATTTTCGAAAAGGTTCCATGAGCCGCAGAGAAGAAGATATATTCTTTCCTGTTTGGGTGGAATGTTCTATAGATGTCTGTTAAGTCCATTTGGTTCATTACCTCTATTAAGTTTCTTAATTCTCTGTTAGGTTTCTGTCGGATTGACCTGTCCATTGGTGAGAGAGGAGTGTTGAAGTCTCCTACTATCAGTGTGTTTGGTTTGATTGCTGCCTTGAGTTCTAGTAATGTTTCTTTTACATAAGTGGGTGCTTTTGTATTAGGGGCATAGATATTCAGGATTGAGACTTCATTCTGATAGATTTTTCCTGTAATGAGTATAAAGTGTCCCTTTCCATCTCTTTTGATTGATTTTAGTTTGAAGTCAACTTTGTTAGAAATTAGTATGGCCACACCCGCTTGTTTCTTAGGTCCATTTGCTTGATAAACCTTTTCCCAACCCTTTACTCTGAGTAGATGTCTGTCTTTGTGGTTGAGGTGTGTTTCTTGTAAACAGCAGAACGTTGGATCCTGTTTTCGTATCCAATCTCTTAGCCTGTGCCTTTTTATAGGTGAATTGAGACCATTGATATTAAGTGATATTAATGACCAGTGGATGTTAACTCCGGTTGTCATTTTTTATTTGGTAGTAGAGATTGTGTGTTTCCTTTCTTTGAGATGAGCTGGTGAAGGGTCGCTAGATGTCTGAGTTATTTTGGGCAATGCTGGACTCCTTTGTTTGTGAATTTCCTTCTATTACTTTCTGTAAGGCTGGATTTGTGGCTATGTATTGTTTAAATTTGTTTTTATCCTGGAATATTTTGTTTTCTCCATTTATAGTGAGTGAAAGCTTGGCTGGGTATAGTAATCTGGGCTTGCATCCATGGTCTCTTAGTTTCTGCAAAACATCTATCCAGGACCTTCTGGCTTTCATGGTTTCCATAGAGAAGTCAGGTGTTAGTCTGATAGGTTTACCTTTATATGTTACTTGACCTTTTTCCTTTGCAGCTCTTAATATTCTTTCTTTATTCTGTATGTTTTGTGTTTTGATTATAATATGGCGAGGGGATGATTTTTTTGATCCAGTCTATTTGGCGTTATGTAAGCTTCTTGAACCTTAATAGGAATATCTTTCTTTAGGTTTGGGAAGTTTTCTTCTATAATTTTCTTAAATATATTTTCTGGACCATTGAGCTGTAATTCTTCTCCTTCTTCTACGGCCTATTATTCTTAGGTTTGGTCTTTTTATTGTGTCCCAGATTTCCTGAATGTTTTGTGATGAGAATTTGTTGGATTTGCTGTTTTCTTTGATCAGTGCGTTTATTTTCTCTATGGTATCTTCAGAATCTGAGATTCTTTCTTCTATCTCTTGTATTCTGTTGGTTATGCTTGTTTCTGTAGTCTCTGTTCGTTTACATAGATTTTCCATATCCAGCTGGCCCTCGGGTTGTGTTTTCTTCCTTGCCTCCATTTCAGTTTTCAAGTCTTGCACTGTTTCCATTATCTGTTTGATTGTTTTTTCTTGGTTTCCTAGGATATCATTTACGGATTTACTCAATTCTTCAAACTTTTTGTTATTCTTCTCGTCCATTTCCTTAAGGGAGTTTTTCACCTCCTGTTTAAGGGACTCTATTACTTTCATAAACTCAATTTTTTCTACTTCTTCTTGATTAGTGTGTTCAAGTCCTCCTGTTATAAGTTCGCTGGGTTCTGGTGCTTTCATGTTGTTTTTCAAATTGTTGGAGGAATTCTTGCATTGGCACCTGCCCATTTCTTCCTCTGAATAATCCCCTTTGGTCAATTCACCCCAATGAATTTAATTCACTCACCCTAATGAATGATGGATCTTCTGGTAGACAGTCAGGTCTCCTTGCTGGCCAAGCGGCTCACTGACAAAGGGCCTACCTTGCTGCAGGCAGGCTATTGAAGCAGGGGACCTCCCACCTGCCTGGGTGCACTCAATTCCTGGTCCAGGTGCCCAAACAGGCTGGGCTGTGGGATTTTGTGGCCCCAAAGATGGGAGGATGAAGGGGGGGGGGAGTGGAATCTTAAAGTAGTTTTAATTTGCATTTTTCTGATGGATAGGTATGTTGGACACTTTTAAAAGAGTTTCTTAACTATTTACATTTCTTTTAAGAATTTTCTATTCAGTTCAATAGGCCATTTTACTGGTTGCTATGTTCTTCATTTGTTTTTGGTATATTCTAAACTCGAACTCTCGGGTGGATGAGGAGCAGCATAGATTTCTCTCCCATTCTATGGAAAGATGACTCACTGACTTCACAGTTTCCATTGTTGTCCAGAGATTTTTACTTCATGAGATACAATAGTATCACCTGATACAGGACTGTTGGTCCTATGTTCTATACTGTAGGAGTCTTACTCAGTAATCCTATATGCTGAAGTATGATTTCCTACTTTATTCTCTAACAGTTTCAAGGTATCAGGTCTTATATCAAAGATCTTGATCCATTTGGAGTCATGTTGTCTCTCTGTGCATGTTGAAGACCAGGGTCTTCGCATCATTTGTTGACACTTGTCTTTCAGTCAAGAGTATAACTGTGCCCTCTTTGGATAAAGACCAGTGAGCTGTAGTCCACGTGGCCTTATATTTGTCTTTTCAGTTCTAGCTCATGCATCTATCACCTATGTGTCTGTGTCTTTTCCTTGCCAGGGCTGTGTTGTTTTTAGTAGTATAGCTCTGTAGTATGATTTGAAATTAGGTGTGATGATGCTGCCCATGGCATGCTTTTTGTTCAGGATTGCTTTGGATGTTTTGGTCTTCTGTGTTTCCATAGAATTTTTTGGATTGTTTTTTTTCTGTCTGTGAAGAATGGCACTGATACTTTTGATTGGTCATCTTTACAACATTACTTCTTTCAATCCATGAGCATGGTAGTTTGTTGACTAGTGTAGCATCTTCAGCTCCTTAAAATGTTCCTTGTTGAAACATTTGTTTCGTTGGTTGAATTTATTCCCAATATTCACATGGTGTGTGTGGGGGGGAGAGGGCAAATGGGATTGTTTCCCTGATTTCCTTTCCACTGTGTCATTGGTATAGAAGAAGATAAATGTCTCAGGCTTGTTTTATATGGAGTCTAGATACAGAATTTAAGTCTTTAGGCTTATGCAGTAAATACTTTTACTGACTTTATTATCTCCCCAGCCCCATTCAATGTTTAAATTGATTTAAAAATCCAGATTTTCCCACCAAATTTCAGTCTTAATATAACCGACATGCAATTGAAAATCCTTGTTAAGTTGAAGTGGAAAGCTCAGCTCCCTGGGAGTGAGTGCTGTCACTCCTGGGTAGGTTGTCCTAAGTGGCATAAGGAGGCAGGCTGAGCAAGCAGTGGGAAGCAAGTCAAAAAGAAACGTTCAATTGCCTCTGCTTAAGTTCCTGTCGCCAGGTTCCTGCCCTGAGTTGCTGTCTTGGCTCCCCATGATGATGGACTGTGTTCTGCAAGCCAAGAAAACTCTCTGCCCCACTCCAAGATGCTTTTATCACATCAACAGAAAGCAACTAGAACAAGATCTTATATAGGATTGAACTACAAATTTTAAGTTGTCACTTGAATGTTTCATAAACAGAATTCTTGACTGGGATGTGACCCTTACAGTGCATTACCATTTAAGAATTAAAAAAAATATTTTAATATTTTTCAGTCACTTGATTTCTAAAGAAAATTTAAGATTTTTTTAAATTGCTGTCATGAAAAGTTCTTTCTCCCCATACACACGAGACTGAACAGTATAGAGAGCACCAACATTTCCATATTTTCCCCACATCTGGCGCCACCTGCATGCCTCCCCAGACTCTAATCACTTACTTCGACTTATGTATTAGTTTTTAATTTGTTGTTATCAAGTCAGTAATGGCAGACATTTATTAACTGTAATGTGATGTTTTGATTCCTGTGAGCTTTATGTAATGATCAGTTCCGATTAGTGAGTGCACCTGTCACCTTACTCCTCCATCCTTACACGGTCCTCTCTTAACCATTTCGGTCTACAACATGCTTCAGTGTAGGTATGCTCACCCTGGACCCCTTGCCACCCCCGCATTGCAAGAAGGCTCTCACTCTGTATTCCAGACTATTGGTGTAGGATTCTCCTCCTATCTTTATCTGCCAAGTGCTCGATTACTATTTATGTATTTCCATTCCCAACTTCAACCTTCCCCTCCTCCTTAGGGAAGATGTCCTATCCAATAAATTGTCAAGGGATTCATGAAGGTTTTCACTTTTTGTAAAGTAGAATATTTTACAGCATTCTTCTACCTGAATTATTGTGACTAAATCTCTTGATTTTCTTTTCTATGTCTAGACTTTAAATATCTTTTTCAATTATTTTTGCTAAATACCACTATACTTTTAAGCAGCTAATGTTCCACATTCAAAGCTTTCTAAGAGTCATTTGAAAATTTACACATTTAATTTTGATTTTCGGAAATAATATTTATCAGCCTTTTTTTCTTAGGGGGGTTGTTGGAGAGATATATTTAATATTGATTTGCTGAGTATCAATCTTAGTGTTGTCTGTCTTCTATAACCATGTATTAATTTGGCTTTAATGTAGAGAATATTGTAATTTATACTCCTATTGTAATTATGATTTTTCCTTCAGTTTTTTTAAATTTTATCTTGATTCATTTCTTGAATGTCTTCTCAATTTGGGGCCATTTGTCACATTTGCTTTAAATTTATTCCTTATAGAATTTTAATCTCGTGTGTGTGTGTGTGTGTGTGTGTGTGTTTGTGTACATTTAAGTATGCACATGTGTGTATGATGCCCAGAGAAGCCAGAACATGTCATCAGGTATCCTAAAAGTGGGTTTACAGGAGGTTGTGAGCCATCATATGAGTTTTGGAAACTTAACTCTGGTCCTCTGCAAGAGAAGCAACTCTTACTGAGCCATTTCTTCAACCACCTTTGCTTAGAACGTAAAAATTTGTTCATACTTGATTTTTATCAGAAACTGTATATAATCATGTAATAATTTAAACAGTGATTTCATCTGATTAAAATTATAGTTTGATAGGTATCATATCAATTTAAGTGATCTATATAAAATACTAAATATCACATTACCATGTTACATCTGAGATTAACAACACCAAAATCCACCTGAAATGAATTACTTCATTGCTTATGACTGTGGAGAAGCTTTTAGGTGAGGGCCTAGAAACAATTTACACCTGCAACAAGAACATTACAGTTTGGCCACAGTGTCTTCTTGACACACTTTTGACACATTTATTAATGTGAAATGGAGCCCCAGGGTGGCATTAAATTTAAATTTAATGGGAATTTATTTTATGTTAATTTCTTCTCGATATTTAAAGTGACATTAATTAAAATAATCAAGCTCACTTTCAGCCATCCTACTAGTCTTTTATATGTGCAGGAGCCACAGATGCAATGACCATCATACAAGAACACAGGAGGAGACTGGAAGTATTTCTATTTATAGTCAATGCTTTCTTTCCCCTTTGTTTCTAATTGAGTGTCCACAGTGCAGAGCTTTGAAACACGGTCACTAAAAAATATTAAGGAGGTAGGTTAAGATGGCTCAGTTGGTAAAGGTGACTGCCATCAAGCCAGATGGCTTCTATTTGATTCCCAGGAGCAACCAGGACCAGTGAAGTGGAACGAGGGAACCAGTCTCAGCGAGTTGTCCTCTGCTGCTCAGACAATGTGGTCTCTCTCTCTCTCTCTCTCTCTCTCTCTCTCTCTCTCTCTCTCTCACACACACACACACACACACACACACACACAGAGAGAGATAGAGAGAGAGAGAGAGAGAGAGAGAGAGAGAGAGAGAGAGAGAGAGAGAGAGAGAGAGAGAGAGAGAGAATATCTCTTCTGGTCATGATAGAGGGACCTAGAACTCCCACACTTAGAAAGCTGAGGCAGGAGAATAGTTGCAAGTTCTGTAGAGCCTTATAATGCTTTCTGACATATTTTGGCTATAGAGTGAGACTTTCTCTCAAAAAAAGAAAAAGAAAAAGAAAGCAAAACAAAACAGAATGCTGAAACAAAATAACACGTTTCAAGGGAAATTTTATCTGAATCAAATGAAATAAATGCTACTTATTGAAATATTGGAGGACACGACAGCAATGTCCAGAGGGAAATCCCCAGCAGTTAAGTGAGGATAAAGGAAGAAAGATAGAAATCCAATTACCCAGGACTCTGACTTACTAAAATAAGATAAATTTAATCTTAAAGCTAGAAAGGAAATATATATATATATATATATATATATATATATATATATATATATGAAAAGAACTCCTCACAAATCAGAAACATAAAAAACTGGAGAAATAGTCTACAAAGGCAAAAGTCTGTTCTTAAGAAGACAACACACACCAATAAATCCTTAGATGGGCTAAGTCAAAAAGAATATGAATTGTCAACATCAAAAGTGATATTGATTCTATTAATATTAAGGAACAACAATGTAATACACAAATCTATGGCCTCATATATGGCAAATTACATAAAACAAACTCATTTCTTAGGAGTCATAAAATTCCAAAGTTCACTCAAAGTAATAGACAGTCAGAAAAGGCTGAATAGGAAGAACAGACAATTAATGACTTTGGGTAAATAATAAGCTGTAAGATCACCCTAAGAGCAGGGTCACTGGTAGAGTACAGCCGAGGGGAAGTCAGTGGTAGAGTATAGCAGAGGCTAGGTCACTGGTAGAGTATAGCAGAGCCTAGGTCACTGGTCGAGTATAGCAGAGGCTAGGTCACTGGTCGAGTATAGCAGAGGCTAGGTCACTGGTAGAGTATAGCAGAGGCTAGGTCACTGGTAGAGTATAGCAGAGGCTAGGTCACTGGTAGAGTATAGCAGAGGCTAGGTCACTGGTAGAGTATAGCAGAGGCTAGGTCACTGGTAGAGTATAGCAGAGGCTAGGTCACTGGTAGAGTATAGCAGAGGCTAGGTCACTGGTAGAGTATAGCAGAGGCTAGGTCACTGGTAGAGTATAGCAGAGGCTAGGTCACTGGTAGAGTATAGCAGAGGCTAGGTCACTGGTAGAGTATAGCAGAGGCTAGGTCACTGGTAGAGTATAGCAGAGGCTAGGTCACTGGTAGAGTATAGCAGAGGCTAGGTCACTGGTAGAGTATAGCAGAGGCTAGGTCACTGGTAGAGTAAAACAGAGGGGAAGTCAATGGTAGAGTATTCCAACTACTTAAAGAACAGACACTTACTTACTTGCCACAAGTTATTTAATAACAAAAGCAATAATTACTAATTATTCTGAGACGTAATATTAGTAGTCTCGGAATATGGTTATCTAATGCATATCTCACATAAAGACATTGCAAGAATATCAAGAATAAATTTATTAGTTATTATTAGCATAACAAATTCAATGATTCATAAATCACATATTTTGGATATATGGGATTTACTTCTATACTAAGTATAGGATATTGAGCCACCATTTAAAAACTATAATCATATAATTCACCATGAAGGTAAATTTAAAAAGAATTATTAGTTAACGTAATAAAGAGTTCCACATAATCTACCACATCTCATTAATAACAATCTCTCAGTGATCTAGGAAGAGAGGAATTTCTACAATCTGACAAATAACATATATCATAACTTACCAGGAATATATCATTTGTTATTGACAAACAAGCCATTGACCCTCTAAAATTAAAAACATGCGGGAAATTCCTCTCTCATAAATCTATACAGCATCCAACTACTAGCCCTACGTAGGGCCATAGAATGGGAAAATTAATTAAATGAATGAATGAATGAATGGCATAGCATAACATAGATATTTCCTTGTTTGCATTTACTTGATGGTTAATATAGAGAATTCTGCTTTATACAATATTTGATGTGTGTATAAGTGTGAGGGGTGTGTGTGTGTGTGTGTGTGTATGTGTGTGTGTGAGAGACAGCAAATGTGTCTGGAGGTCAGAGGACAACTTTACGGACTCAGTTCTCTTTTAAGTTGCAGAAAATCTCCTAGAATGCATCAAGGGGCAGGTGAAGTCATAAAAGACAATTTGATATACAAAATTGCTTTCCGATGTACTAGTGATCAGCAACTAGAAGATAAAATGAACATCAACACTATTAATGCAACACTCAACAAAATTAAACACTTAGATAAAAGTCGAGCAAAGGATGTGTAGATTCTACATGCTGATAATTACACAACTTAAAACCTACATCAAAGAACTAATTCACTAAAGACCGAAAGATTTAATACTGCTAAGATGTCAATTCTCCTACTTTGATCTTTAAATTCTTACAGTGCCTCTCAAAATACCATCAAGGTGTTTGTGCCCATGACACACTGATTCTACAGTTAAAAAGACAAAAGACCTGGGACAGTGAACACAGCGTAGATGCGTCCCAACTTACAATAACGTTATGAGCTGTGAATTCATTTCAATTGAAAGATATTTAAACAAAGAAAATGCACTTAATATGTCCAACCTGAGCATCCAAGCTTAGCAACACAACACATGGCAGTTGTGTTCATGGTTCCATGGAAGTTTACTGCCACATCCCTGTGTCACAAGTATTTTCCATGCAATTGCCAAGTCCAGGAAAGATCAAAATTTAAGATATAGCACCCATTTATTTAATTCATTTCACTTTGTACCATTAGAAAGTAGAGAAAAGAAAATGTCATAAACAGAACCATTGTGTGTTGGCTGGCCGGCAGTTCTGTTGAAACAAAAGACTGAATTTCAAGAGTGTATCACCTGACGTCAAGACTTACTATAAAAACCCCAGTGAGGAGCCTGCATGCTGCCGGCTGAAGACTGAGTGCATAGATCAGTGGAAGAGAATAGAGAGCCCAGAAATAGATCCGCACAGAAATAGCCAACTAATCTTTGACAAAAGAAGAAAGACAAATCACTGGAGACAGCACTGTCTTTTCAGTTAGTGTTGCTTGAACAATCGGATGTGCATTTATCACAGAAAAATCTAGACGCACACCTTACAACCTTCACAGAACTAAATCTAACCAGATCACATACCTAAGTATAAAAGTGTGAAACTACAAATCTAGAACACAGGAGAAAATCTAGGTGACCTTGAGTGTGGTGATAACTTTTTAGGGCGAATCCCAGAACAAGAGGAAGAGAAGACAATGCTGTACCGAACTGGAGAGTTTTATCCTGAAAAAGACAGTCATAAGAGGAAGGACAGGCCTCAGACAGAACCTCATTTACAACTTTGTTGTTGTTGCTATAGAATAGTTACAGCCCTTTATTTAAATGACAGAGTTTTTTTTTGTAAGAAAAAACAAACAAACAAACAAAAACAAAAATCGCTCTAACGATGTATTCTTTGGTCGCTTGGCCTGATCTATTTGTCACTTTAATAAAAATTAGCTATTTAGGAGTTAAGATGGCACCAGATATATTCTTCTGCTCAACTTGACTCTAGGTCACATAGAGTAACAAAATTACATTTTGCTAAGAGATAATTTCTTTTAAAATGTATTCCTTTTACATTTTTGGATTCAGAGATTTAATAAAATATTGATACTGATTTCAAGCTAATTCTCCTTAACATTTCAGTGTGGATACATGAGAAGTATCCATCATAGGTCACCTGTAAGGAAAAGGATGGGGCAAATAGAAGATTTTAGTGTTCACAAAGGCCATGAGAGTAAAATCCATCCCAGGGAAAGACAAACAGGGAAGTGGAAATGACTATACACATGAGAAATAGGCCTGAAAACTTATTATAACCACTTATTATATGATATAATTGGAATTTCAAGTGATGGATAAGATAATTAATTCAATAAATTGTGTTTGGATAAATTGTGGAGTTATGTTAGAATCCTATCTAACATCACATTAAGTATAGATGTATTACCATGTAATTTCAGGGAAATAAATCTACACAAATATTAAAGCAGAGATATAATTTTAGCAGAAGTATAATTTTAGGTGGTTGAAGGAATTTCATATTTTGACAGTAGAGTGAGAAACTATATTATAAAATACTGATAGATTTTTATTACCTAAAAAACTAATATATTTCTTTTAATATAAAATGACTTTGAACAAATTAAAATGCAAATGACAAAATGAAAGATATTTCAAATAAGGAGGGATCCATTTCAGAGAAGGTGATAATGCAACATAGTCATGGATGTATTTTTTTTAAAAAAAAATAGGACTCCAGTTTAAAAAAAAACAATGGAAGAATTTGTATAGATAATTAACTATCAATCACTGTTAAACTCACAGTGATATTTTTTCCTTTACAGCCATTTTAAAAGTACAATTTTGAAAAATCAATTCACCTCTGTTGAGTTCTTGCCTTGGTACAACTGTGACTATTGATGAACAGCTACTGGCAGAGATGATGCAAAGCGTCCCACATTGGTTAGAGTCGCAGGTAAGTGTCTCTTCTGCACAAGGCAATTGGTGACACAGCACCCTTAAACATGCATGTGCCCTGAAGGTTACAAAGTCCAAACTTACTTCATTAAGTCATGAAGAGGAGTCCTCCTCAAAACAGCGTCTAAAACAATGAGCATGAGAAAATCCATAGAGTGACCGTGAAAACCACAGAGGAGAAATGCATTAAGCATGGAAAGGACTTGGCTCGAGGCCTCTGGTCTTTGCTGTGCTATCAACAGTGGGCCTTCCCTGGGACTTTTTATGGACATTCCATTGCTGCCCTGTGTCATGAAGATCTCGCAGCCCTGGGTCCACATGACTGTCCCCTCCCCACCTGTACTCTAGCAGATCACAGATGGGGTGGATGTTAGGGTGGGCCAACACTTAGCCCTGGCTCTGGGCCTGGGTAGTCGCAAGGTCCTCGTGATGAATGCACACATGTAAAGATGCATGGATAAAGGGGTTTACTGTGTCACTCACTGTGAGACACCGCAGCTTCTATGATGAGACTTCCCCTTCTTCTTCTTTTTTTAATCTTAAATTTTACTTTCTTTTATTTTGAGGAGTGGTTGCAGGGTCAGAGGGCAGATGTGAGGGGATGAGAGATGAGTGGAATTGCGATGTGTGTGATGTGAAAGACACACAAAATATTTTCTTAAAAATAATAAAATAAAATAATGCATTATGTTATAAAATTCTCCTTGTTGGTAAAGAGAATGCTTTTTGAGTCTTTGCATGGCTGTGTGAGAAAATAAAATGAAAAACAAAGTTACATATACACACATATACACAAAGCATGAAAGGCTATATATGCTAAACTGGGCTGGGGTGATGCCTCAGTGGGTAAGGGTGCTTCAACCCCAAGGACCCACAGGGCAAAGGAGAGAACCAACTCTCAAAAGTTGTCATCTGACCTGCTCACATGTGTCATGGCTTGCATGTCATGGGTGCTTGACAAAGGTCTAGCAACTGCAGGGACTGCATGCATAAAATCACTGGAAGCGAGCATCTACCTTCCTCTGGGGAAGATGCTACCTCTCAGTGTCTTATGTGGCATCCATACTTCTTGGGCTAGCACCTGGTGTGCAGGTTTCTTTTCTTTTGATTTTTGTTTGTTTTTTAAATTTGCCTTCACAATGCGTGTCTGTGGTCTTTGGTGTGGATTTGAGTCTCCCCCCACATTTCTAAAACTTTGTGTGATCAATATAGATCACAAATCCCATTCTGGGGGAGCAAAAACAAAGTCTCAGCCCCAAATCTGGAGGGTTTTTTAACAGTTCTGTCTCTCCTCTTCCCACCCAAAAACCCTCTGGGCACTGGTGTCCCTTTATTCTCAGAGTTAGTGATTCATCCTACTGGCCACCCAGGACAGGGTGAGCAGAAGAGGAGAGAATGGCAGGTAATTGGAGCAGGGAGGGATAGAGCTGAAGGGGCATCATCTTGTTATTTGATTCAGTCATGTGACACTGACTGACAGGTTTTCTAGTGAATGACAGGAGGAGAAATAAAACTCCTGAGCCTCGTGGCTCTTCCGGATGTCTCATCAACTGCACAAAGCTAGAAGATGACAATTTGATTAAAAAAAAAAAAAAAAAGCCAAGCCTTGAAGCGGCACATTCTCCCTGCAAGGTTCCCAACTTCTACAACAATTCAGCATATTAACAAATATTCTGAGTCAAATAATTATAGTCACCAAAATGATGCCAGTATTAGACTTATGCACACACAATAACAGCTACAAAAATCAGGAGAAAAAAGATAAGGACAGTTAAATGAGAAAGCATATATTATTTGAATTACCTCAAGGTGATGACCTCT
This sequence comes from Arvicola amphibius, assembly GCF_903992535.2. Taxonomy (NCBI): domain Eukaryota; kingdom Metazoa; phylum Chordata; class Mammalia; order Rodentia; family Cricetidae; genus Arvicola; species Arvicola amphibius. The sequence goes on from NC_052049.1 coordinate 178,085,412, forward strand.
AGGTCAACATAAACAATGAGGTGTTTTTTTTTTTTCCCTTAAAGGAATGGGCAAAGTGAAGAGGCTGACAAATTAAAATAACATTATAAGCACCATAAGGCTGAAATTGAAGAAGCTGTTGACTAAAGTCAGGAAAGAAAACTAATACAAAAATAAAAGCACCAGAAAGATGAAGGTGATGTCAGAGGTGTGGTACATGGTACAAGCAAATCTGTTCCTGTATCAGAGACAAAGTGTCAAACTAAGAAGTTACACAAACCAAGATGAGAGAGCAGAAATGAAAAGGAGAAGAAAAACAAGCAATAGAGAATAGTGTTGTTCCTAGAAATGAGAACCAAGGAAGTGGAAAAGCAATCACACAGACATTCGAATTATGACAGTTTTTATATTCTGGGCATTTCTGTGCACAGATGTAAGAGGCACATCATGTCCTAATAGCAATGAGCATCAGATCTAAGTATGTGGCTGGCAAGATGGATCAGTGGGGCAAAGGCTCTTGCCACCAAGAATGAGGGCTTTGGATTGTACTTCTGGGACCTTCAAGGCAGAAGGAGAGAACTGACTCTTGCGAGTTGGTTCCTGAGAAAATTAACCTAACTTTCAAACATTTCAGAACTTTTGTCTTCTGCTTACAGGTTGACCCTGTCATTTTAGTCCTTTGATTCACAGAGATTCGTTTTTAAAAAGTGTTCAAATAGAACTATTATAATAAATAACAGGGGAGATTTAAAACTCTATGTGTATTCTTGCTTTGTGGAACAACTGAAATGTCTCCTGTTAGGTTCACCTAGCTATTTCCTGGGAGTTGGCTTATGCTTATGAGTTTTAATGAGCCGGGAGCCTATAGCAAAAGAACAAAATGGATGGACCCCATGTTCGTGGATAGTTATGGCCTCCTACTTTGAGAAGTTCCTGACTTCAGTGATCAAATCCACAGTCTACTCCTTAGAGGAAGATGTTTAGTGATTCACTGAAGCCCCTTGGAGTTCAAAAAAAAGCAATATATGAGAAAATACACACTAGGAAATAAATGGACAAACCAGCCTTCAGCCTCAGTGCAGCTAAAGGCTTGGTTGCGGCAATGAAGAGGCACCAAAAAATACCACACATTTTGTTTTCCATCACCAAAGCAGTATGAAAAATTCAAGACTAAGCAAACATGGAAAGAAAGAGGAGTATGAATAGGAAAAGAAATTAGGAATCATGTAAAAATAATTTGAGGAGAGAAGAAAATAGAAATGCATGATTTTAATGAGATTTTTTTCACAGACAACACTAGAACGTTTCATATTTGAAAAATTTGCCTTATAAACCAGTCAAGAAAATTTAATATAGCCATCTATTTTTTAGAACAAAAACTTCTGCTTCATATTCACAAATGTCATGTTTAGTAGTCTAGGAATTGTGGGGCCAGAAAGATCTTATTGGAAAGCTCATATGAAGATAGAAAATCATAGTACCCTGTAAGATAATATTGGTAATTCAGTAACAGAAAAAGTTGTGAGTTATATTTCAGGTTAAGAAATGAAGGGTCACAGTCTACCATCTAATCAAATCTAAAAGCCCAATTAAAACTCTCAAAGTATACAGAATAAATAAAGGTACAAACGTGGGAAACTCAGTTCTAGGAAAGATGAATGACTGTGTAGTGGGGACGGCTCTATAATAAGTAGAGTACAGACTTCTGAAATGCATTTTCAATCACAAAAATTTTAGTCAGTGCCTCACTATATATCCCTGGCTCTCCAAGAACTCTATTTCAAGCAGGTTGGCCTCATACTCTGATATCCTTCTGCCTCTGCCTCTCAAGTGCTGAAATTAAAGTATGGCATTGAAAAAAAAGAAGCTAATATTAACATTACAAAGCTGTCTTATAAGGGTTAGGAATGGGAAAGTGAGATAATGGGCCTGCTAGGAGGATAAAGAGAAGGGTAGAAGATAATTGGATAGTGGCAACAAAGGCCAGCAGACAACTGGCCAGAGGATGAAGTGAGGGAGATATTGAGAGAAAATTCTGAAGATCTATTTGGCAAACTGACAGTCATCAAAAGGTGAAAGATCAAGATCTGGATGTGACACTAATAACGTTATCAAAATATACCATTTATTTGTTTTGGATAGTGACCACCAAAACAGTATAAAAAATTCAAGATTAAGAAAACTTAAGAAGAATAAAACAAGCCTGATCATAAAAAGAAATTGAGAACAATTGAAAAGATAATTTGAAGCTAGAAGAAAAATTTTTTTACATCAATTAGGCTTAAGGATATGCACATTAACAGAACTGTATATAAAGTAGCAAGGTGGATCAAGGCTTTGGGCATTCTAGGTAACTGGCCTACCACCGAACCATAATTAGCTCTCAAATATTTAATAGGCAATAATGCTATTTAAAAAATTACCTTTTCCTTGTTAACCAATATAATTTCCTATCCATTTATCTCATGGAGATTTTGAGACTAGGTTGTGCTTTTCAATAAACTTGAATATACTACTAAAGTAAGATATTCATGGCAGCCATGTTGAAAACAATCAAGGATTGCTGTCTTTATTGTTCTCAGCCAGCTATTTTCAGACTTCAACAGATGAACTGTTTCCTATACCTTGTTAGGGAAGGTATCCGGGCAAAGGGAATTGAAAGATACAAAAATAGCAACCTCTGTATAATTTGCTTGAACTGCATGAAAAAGATTAATTGTAGTAAGGATTCAATCTCTACTGAAATATTTATCATGAGTTAGTCTCATTTCTTACTGCTCTCCTTGACTCAAAGATAAAATGCTTTAATCAGAACTCTGCAGAAGGCTGAAGATTATGAATGTAACTGTCATGGAGAACACAACTCAGTGGAAGTTATATTTTGAGGATCTGCTATTTAGTTACAGAATCATGTATTTTTAAGTAAAATACAAGAGTTTATCATGAGCTGGATAGACAAGAGATAAGTAGTGTAACAACTAGTCTAGTAAGGTATTGCCACTCAGAAAAACCCTACAGACAGCAGAGAATACTTTAGAGAGAAAATAAAATTTAATATGTAAGATGAGTTTAGAATTCAGTGACTTTGTCAGTTCCTCCTTCAGTCAGTTGTATATCCAGCATTTGAGAACATCCTTGTGATTACTTCAAGACACAATATGGCACCTTATCCTTTAAGAAAGAGATTGAGATGGAAATTAGAGTGTGTTATGTACTATGAAGCAGGCAGAGCTGTTGGAGAGGGCATAATGGTCAATGCGTAGATGATTGTCAGGAATATAGACACTGTTTCTATCAGTTTCTTTCTGAATTAAAGTCTACATTATGAGTACAGGATTGCTAAGTAAATTCTATAAATGCCAAAGGATCTTAGCTAATTGGTATTTTCTCTTTCAGTCTGAGGCTCCATGGCTTGCTATTTGAATATTTCTTATTTGAGAGAGATTGGCAAATTGGTGGGATGTAGCAAGATAATGCCTCTCCACATTCCTTTGCAAATAAGTCTTGGGGACAAAATCAAATCTCCATGACCTACTGGCTCTGCTTGTAAATTTTAAACTTGAAAAGTTGGTCCAAGGATTCTGGGCAGTCAGAGGTTTTAACAGCCATGGTATGTATGAAAGGGGGTTAGTCAGCTTATGGGATTGTGGTTGGGGTAGTCATCCATGATTGAGGTACATCATGGCAAGTTTACTCTAAGCCCCACTGTGATCCAACTGAGGGCTGTGATACTTTCTTTTTACCTGTAAACGAAACAAAGACAGCATTTCCTTATTTAAATCTATCTCCAGTTTTATTGGCCTAGGGAACTCATGTCTGCTTGGAGCTCTCTTGCTGGCAGAGAGTAATTCTACAAACTGAGTTGAGTCTCTTTTCAATCCAGCTCCTCACAAATGCCAGACAAATACTTTAACACTCAGCTACATGCCCAAGGAACACCACTTTGATGGAGGAGTGTCTATGTGTTACTTTCATTAGTTAATAAAGAAACGGCCTTGGCCCTTTAATAGGACAGAAAATTAGGTAGGCGGAGTAGACAGAACAGAATTGTGGGAGAAAGAAGGCAGATGTTTCAGGCAGTTGCCATAGGCAGTCTCCATGCCTCTCCTCTCTGAGTCGGATGCAGGTTAAGATCTCTCCTGGTAAGCCACCCCTAGTGGTGCTACACAGATTGCTAAATATGGGTTAAAGCAAGATGTGAGAATTAGCCAATAAGAGGCTGAAATTAATGGGTCAGGCAGTGTTTAAATGAATACAGTTTCTGTGTAATTATTTTGGGTGTAAAGCTAGCTGGGTGGTGGGACTCAGCCCTGCCGCTCCATCTACACCACTTAGTTACCTCCCACCAGTGTGTGTGCGCGTGCGCGCGCGCGCGCGCGCGCGCGTGTGTGTGTGTGTGTGTGTGTGTGTACTTGAATGAAGAGACTTTTGGAGCTCAGAAGTGAGCATCAGATTCCTTGAAGCTGGAGTCACTGGCAGTTATAAACCATGCATGGGTGCTGGGAACCAAACTGGTTCACCTGCAAAAGGAATACAAGTTCTTATTAGCTGCTGAGCTATATCTCTAGTCCTTTGATTATTATTTTTAAGGAAAGTAAAAACTATTTAAACGTAAAGGGAAAAACTATTTAAACATAAAAGGAAATAATAATAATGTACAAAGCTAGTATGGTTAACATAAAAGTCTTGACTTGGATTATGATATTTATAAGGCATTCTATTTATGTTTTTTATAAATATGCTGTTTATAAATAATTTAAGCAACACATAGATGGTGAATATGAAGGTTACAGAAACCATTTCAGATTCAATTACTCGGAAATAACCCTTATTAACATTGAGTCTCAGCTATATTTCAAAGTCTATATAAATATATAAGTGGAGAGATAGAAACGTCTTGTTAGAGATACATCATATTGCCAAAGTCTTTCAAATGATTAGTGTAAAGTTTAATTTTAGGCCTTTGTAGAAAGAGAAGAAAATGAGGGAATCATTCACCTTCAAAGATATGTGTCTTCACCTAAAGAGGAGGAACGCTCTACAAATTTTCTCTGAGCTTAAGGAAGAAAGAGCTAAGTTGTCATAATCTTTATATGAAAATAGCGTTACTAAGTATGCTGAAGCTGGACAAGCATGGTGACACATAGCTGCCATTCCCGCATTTGGAAGTGGAAGCAGAAGAATCAAGGTCATTCACAGAAAAACAGCAAGTTAAACCATCATCTCAGAAACACAAACAAATGCTAGGAGCAAGATAGACATGCCTTCTCTCCCGAGCTTCCTCTTTCCCCTGCCAAACCTTCCCCTTATCCCTCCTCTCTTTCTTCTCCAAAATTGTGATTCCTTTTTTATAATTGTTGTTACATATGTGTGTGTGTATTTGTGTATATTCTAGAATATACACAAATACAGTCTGCTTAGTTCCTATAATGCAATGTATGGATATGTTTTTAGGGCTGAACGGTTGTCATTGGATAACCAATTGGTGTGTTCTCTTGTGGGGAAGACTGTTTCTCCGTCATCATTCTGTAGTTGACTATAGATCTTTGTGTAGAAATCAGACCTCATGATCCTCCTCCTGAGGGTTACATCTACTGGTGTGTTTCCTTGCTTTTTGTTGTTCCCCACTGAATACACTATACTAGACTAGCTGATCTGTGAGGTTCCAGGATTAACTTGCCTCTGTTTATCAACTATCTTAGGAGCTCTGTGATCTCAGATACAAGTTAATGTAACTGCTGTTTCTATGGGTTCTGGGGAGTTTTGAATTCAGATCCTCATGCTTGTACAACTATGTTCTTTACCACTGAGAAGCCCTCTCCCCAGGACCCCAGATTCTGATATTAATTAACAACTTCATCGTATTTACATGGCACGGTCTTCTATTCAAATTCTTCTCAGTGACCATATTCATATGATTGAATAGCATTAATTCCTCTTTACACAGATCCAATGCTTATCATTTTTTGAATTAGTAGGAATTATCAGCTACTGGCATCCGAATTAGTAGGAATTATCAGCTACTGGCATCCAAATTCATCAAGTCTGATGAGATTTTAATGTGTTTAATTGGTTATGCTCATTGTGTATACTGCTGTGTATGTGTGTGCCTCTTGTTCATATGTACTTTCTTAACACATCAGTACTTCCTTTACACATTACTTATTTCCAGAATTTTTTTGGACTTTGTTCTACTTCTGGTAGTTTTCTAGAAAAGTTTAAGCCGTTAATCTTTTTTTCTGGCATTAGATATTTTTTTTTTAGATAATTTGTCCAAGAAACAAATTTACATTAAGCATTAATTTAAGACATTATATTGTGCCATACTTACAATGAAAGGGCACTTAGAGGAACGCACACTACTTACAGAAAAGTATAATAACTGAAAATTATTTAGTACTAAGAATTATTAAGCATGAACACTAAATCAGTGTACAAATGGTCAGTACCCCAACTTGCTTTCCCTGCAACTGAAAGACCACTGGTGTTCTAACTTTTAAGATCTAAATTTTATTTTGTAAATTTAAAACCTGAATTATACAGAAGAGTTCAGAATATTTTCTTTAAGTACCTGGCTTATCTTCTCAGCAAACATTTTGTCTGCATTTGTATTAATGTGTATAATTTTCATTCACTTATGATCATCATTATACAGTGTCCTAAAGAAAGTTATACTGTTCCCAATCGATAGGTAACTCCTTAACATTTGGTTGAATGTTAGGGTGCTTTTCAATATTTTTTAAAATATCCTGTTTTTCTCATGTGTATATATATATGGCCTGCAAATATGTGTGCATGTGCTTGTGGATCCCCAAGGTCAAAGCCAGGAATTGTCTTGCCTTGCTTTTCTGTCTTTTTCTTTGAAGCAGTGTCTCTCACTCAAACCCAGTGTTGGCTTCATCTCCTGAGGCTGGAATCATGAGTAAGTCACACTGAGTTTATATAGGATCTGGGGATCCAAACTGACATCCTCTTGCTTACTTGGGCAGGCTTTAACTGCTAAGCTGTTTCTCAAGACCTGTTTCATAAATATTTTGGGAACGTCCTTTATATGTGTGTGTGCTGAATGTAGAGAGAGGTAGAATGGCTTAGTTGCTGGGCACAAATGTACTGAGATTTAACATACAGATACAAAGCTTACCAAGGGACTTAGGACACATCTCCTGCCACTAGTACTGAACATTCTTGCTGTCTCACGTGATCTCAGACCTAAGGCTGGCAGTGTTTAAATGATTGCCAATCTCTCAATGTCTTTTGATGCAATCTCTCTGCTGTCTGAATTGGAGGCTCCTCTGCATGATTAAATCCCCATTTGGGTATACTCAGAGGAATGGTCCTACTTTTTATTCTTGCCTATTTTGTATTTTACTTATTATTTGACTTTTAATTATTGGCTTATCAGTTTTCCTATATTCTGGGTGTGAGCCATTTGTCATTGCTATCATTGATGTTATAAGATATTTGTTCAACCAGGTTTGTTTGTTTTTTTTTTTTTTTTTTTTTTTTTTTTTTTTTTTTTTTTTTTTGTCTATTGCCCGGGATTAACCTCAAAGTCTTACATAGCAGAGGATGATCTTGAATTTCGGATCCTTCTGTCCCCACTCCTGATTGCAGAGACTATAGACCTGCTTATGGTGCTAGGAATGGAGACTAAGGATTGTGCATGAGAGGCAAGCAAGCTACCAGCTGCACTACACCCCAAGTCTCAACCAGTTTCAACTGGAAAGACCGTTGTGTGGTGTGGACTCCCTGGCCATTCGAACAGCTCAAACAACATGTAGATTTGCTTTTGGTTCATTTTGTTCTAGCTCTTCAATCCGTTTTCCTTTCCTCATGTCTCCTTGTACTTATTGCTTTTCTATAAAATGGTTTAAATTGTACTTTAAAGCAAAAATCCTCTTGACTTTTCCTTCGTGAGAGCAACTTAGATTGCCTTTGAATTTACATTTCCATTAAAGCTATCGACTGGATGGTTACATGCTACCAAAGTAAATCTTCCAGTAATGTTTTGGTTGACATTTTACCTCCACCCCCACTTGTATTTGAAGTATACCCTTCAAACACAAAAAAGTAAAAGTCATAAATGCAGAACTGTTTGTATTTTCAAGAGGGACTAACTCATCTGACTGCCCCTGTGAGACATAACTTTGCCAAAGAAAATCTCTCATGACCCTTTCGTCATTGTGCTCTTCTCCAAAGACTACTATAGTGAAGTAGTTTCCAAGTACTTTATTTTCCTCTTTACAGAGGAAATCGTGATGATCATAGCCTTTCTGACCTAGCACTGGCTCTGTAAAATCTATCTGGGTCTTGGCACATCATCAGCACTTTCTGCTCAGCATCACCGTGTTTTATTTTGACGTTCTACTTTTGAACATAGTAGAGGATGTTCTACCCAAGAAGCATCACAGATAATTCTGCTGTGAACACTCTCAGGTATCTGAAAAAAATGTGAACCTAGTTCCTTTGAGTACGCATCTAGGGCTATAGGCTAGGCTCTATGTTCAACAAGGAACTCTGTGAGCTCCAGATTTTGTGATAGAACCTGTCTAAAAAGGGATAAGGTAGAGAGTGATAGAGGAAGGCTGTCAACATCCTCTTCTTCTCCATGTACACACACATGAGCATCTGAACCCATCTACACATGTGCACACATACTCTTCAAATACATTCTGGACAAATACATTCTGGACAAAGTTTGTGTATGCTGGAGTTACATATTACTAGATGATCTCAATTTGTGCTTCTATAATTTAATTACTTCTTTTGATGAATATGAATATAACATTTTAATATATTAACTAGTGATTTTGTGTAATGATGAAGAGATATTTTCTCATTTCAAGTTTAGAAATGCTTTTGTTTGTTTTGTTTTGATTTTGGTTTTTAAGACAGGGTTTCTTTGTGTAGCCTTGGCTGTCCTAGACTTGCTCTGTAGACCATGTTGGTCTCAAACTCAAAAGATCTGTCTGTCTCTATCACCCTGGGATTAAAGATGTATGCCACCACTGCCAGGCTATGAATATTGTTTTAAATGGTGATTTAAAAAATTATCTTAGGTTATCCGGAAAAGATTTCTATTTCAAAAGATTGGTATCTTTGGGGTTTTCTTTTCTTCTTTCTCTTGATTCTCTCTCTCTCTCTCTCTCTCTCTCTCTCTCTCTCTCTCTCTCTCTTTCTTTCATTCCTATTTTTTGTATTTAAATCTATAACCTCTAAGTAGTATTTACTTTCTGTGTGATGTGTTAGGGGACATGACTGAAGTTTTTGCCTTTATATGGAATGCACAGAAAGTTTCCAAGAGTTCAGCTACCTTCTAAAATTGTTCATCTGTATCAGACATCAACTGAGTGTAGAGAGAATTCATATAGTTTTATTTCCCAATTCTGTATTCTGTTTGATTGCCTTACATTTATTTTATCCTACTCTTAAAGCAGTGTATGCTGAATTACTCTATTAATAACTTTTGATCATTCACTACCTTTATCTTGATTTTATTTTGAAGATTCAGTTAATCTATTGGACATCCTCATTTTATGTAAATGTGGGAATGAGTCAGCCCTTTTCCATGGCAGAGGGAATGTCATTTTAGTTGCATTTTCTGTCAGCTTATTAATCCTATCAGGAAAATATTTATTTTGAAATTCTGAAAACAAATCTATTTTAAGCACAGTATAAATAACTTTTCAATGCAGTAAAATTAAAAACAATAATTTTTCTAACAGGAACTGTGCCGTGTACTTCATGTATCTTTGGGCTGAGTTTTCTATTTTTGTTGAAATTAATGAATAATGTTATATCTGCCAGTGGGCACATTGATTTGTAGCTTCCATTCCTGTGATTATCTGCTGAATGTGTGTGTCATGGGATTTGGTGACCCTACACCATAAACTAATTATCTCCCACCTCTGGAGATCTTCTGAGCTGCTAAGAAACTGATGACATATCCCCAGTCACATTTTGGGTCTACAGTTGGTATTTTAATTCTCTGGCTGGATGTCTCATGAAACATTTTTTAAATGTTTTATTAGATTTACTTATTCATAGGTGTGGAGGGTACGCATGCCTTGGCACATGCATAGAGGTCTGAAGACAATTTTCCAGGAGTTGGGTTTCTCCTTTCACCATGGTGATACTAGAGGGATTGAACTCTGGTTGTCAGGGTCAGTGATTAAAGGCATCTTTGATGACTGAGCCATCTCTCCAACCTGAGAAACATTTTTAAGTGGTTCATTGAGGAGATTTTTGCAGGCTCATTCTTGTTTCAAAGATGCTGTTATTATCTGTGATACAGTGTCCTACCTGGAGCCATACACACATACACTCCATACATGGGAACATACTCATACCCACACATACACCCATGTGCTCACAAGACACACATGTATACATGTATGTGTACTACAAAATCAAGTATAGACAAGGACTGGAACAGCTAGCAAGAGAACTGCAGAACATGAGCTATCCATTTTTTTCTTCTAGTTCAGATATATTTGGGGATAAAGGAGACAATAGGAGGAACAATTCTTTCACCCATTCTGCTTCATTTGAGTCCAGTTGACTTGACTGACAGCAGTGAGCAGCCCTCGCACATGTCCCAAGACTCCAGAAACCCCACCCAGCACCATTTCCTGACCTCGTTCCTCATTCCCATTACACTGGAGGTTGGGTTCCCTGAAAAACTTCCTTCCTCTTCTTTCCAAGTTTTTGAGCAACAGAGGAAAAGAGAACACTCAGAAAGAAGTCAAGGAATCTTGACAGGGTGGCAACTATCATGTGGGCCATGATGAGCAAAGGCCCCAGGTCCAGAATGTAGGAGAAAGAGAGAGGCATTTGGCATTTTGCTCTGCTTCTTTTTTAAACAGAGGAGGCAGTTTCAAAGCTGGCACTATTTGAAGTGTCCAGCTGTTCTTCATGATTACTTTTTTATCCATACAATTTTGGAAGAAGTAAATCTAAACCTGTTGTTAATGCTCTGTGAGGTTCTGCAGTGTCAGCATCTTTCCTGGAATATTTGCCATGGGTACAGGAAAAAAATTAAGTTAGCTCAAATTTCAACCTTTATATCCTTTCTTTATAGAACTGAATTCAGTCCTGAATCAATTATCACATCTGAAACCCAGATCCAGATTGGATGGGGACATTTAGAACCGTGTCTGAAGCTGTCACCGTTAGATGAGGGCGGACGAGGACAAGTTTGAAGGATTCTTCTGGGTGCTGCTTTGTGTAAATATGTTTCTTCGTGGCTGTACTCTGTGGCGGGAGGTGTGCCAGGTGGTCTGTCTTCACATCATGGACCATCTGTGGGGATGGTTTACCAATCAGTCAAGTAGTATGTAGTGATGGGAACCTGCTGTGGGTTAAGAACACTTTATTCATCCTCGAGTTAGCTGCTTTTCAGGCTTGTCAGGGTTCATCACATACAATAGTGATGCTTGGTTTATATTTAAAAAATTCTGGGTTGTTTCAGACTCTTTTCTTCTTACTTTAAATATAACTAAGTCTGAGGATGACTACCAAAATTTAATCTTACATTCTTGCAATAGTATCACCCCTCATCATGAAATAATAAAAATAAATACGTTCCTATTTTAACTATTATTAAAAAGCCAACTATTTGTCTTAAATAAAACTATACAATGGAGTAGATATAATGCAATTCCCCATTTTAGTGGCCCAAACATGTTTGTGTAATATGCATGTGTTATATAAGTGCTACATTTTATGTAATATAGTTATGTTATATATAATACATATGAACATTAATCGACGAAACACATAGGTATATAATATACATATTATATATAACTGTTCTGGTGTGTTTCTTTGTTACCATGATAAAACACTATCCTTATCAACTTGGGGAAAGGGGGTTTATTAGACTTACAGGTTATTGTCTACCAAGCCAAGGATGGAACCTGGAGGCAGGAACTGAGCAAAGGCCATGGATTAGGGCCGTTAATGTCTCAATTCTCTTGGTTTGCTCAGCTGTGTTTCTTATACAGCCTTAGCCCATTTGCCCAAGAATGGTACCACCTACAGGGGTCTGCCCACATAATCAGCAATCCAGGAACTGTCCCACAAACATGGTCCCATGCCAATCTGATGGAGGTAATTCCTCAGTTGAGATCCGCTCTTTTCTGCTGTAGTCCTAACATCTGCTCTGTTGGAGATTCAAACAAAGAAAATTCCCACTTAGCCCAGTCTGCTCCCAAGTTCATGACCTTCTTGCATCAGACTTTTCACCTGAGATACAGATTTGCACCACCACATCTAGGCAAGATAGGTTTATGGAATATGTTTAAGGGTTAATAATTAAACATCTGTGTGGAATTATCCAATATCCATCTATGCACCCTCAAATACTTTTTCATGTCAATTAAGGTGAATATTTATTTTGTTGTTGGGCTTTTTTATGTCTTATGTAAAGTTTGAAACAAAATTGTTGAATAATTAGTTATGAGTTATGTACAGGTGTGTAGTAACAACCCCAATCCAAATTTATTATGATTACTCATCATTCTATGAATTTTAGGGTCACACTGGGATCAACCCTGTGATTTTGTTTTTATTCTCTTGTCATTAGGTTGTGATTGGCCTTGTGTTCTTCAGAGTCAATGTTTGGCCAGGCAGTTTCTTTGTGAGGTCTGTAAGTCATTATTGATGGTCACTAGGAGCATAGCTATTCAGCCTTCTGATGCCCTGCGTGTCTCTTTGAGTTTCTCACAGCAGAAAGACTGTGTCCAGAGAGAGCAAATGAGACTATTAGGTGAGACAGGAGTCGAAGAGTTTAGCTCTGGGCCAGGAAGTGACAAGAGGGTCACTTCTGTGATCTCGCCCTCAAAGCAGTCACAGAGCCAGCCAGTGTTCCCCAGGAGTGGACACAGGTGCCACATCCTGCTGGGGAGAGCCCAGTCACCTGTGCTCCTCACTAATCCAGCATGCTGCTCCTGAGTTCTCAGTGAACCTGGCATTGTCTCAGATGCCCCCTTTGCAGGCTGTCAATATGCAAATACCTCTAATCAAAAGGTTGAACGCAGTTGCAGACCCCAAATCCAAAGTGCCCACCACAGTGATGATCCCCTGATATTTCTCGCGATTTAACTAGTTTTTAATCCATGCTCCCGTGCCATTTGCAAGTCAATTTAAACCAATTTTCTGGGTCATATTTCATGACACACTTTAACAGGCATTCTGCCGCTGCCAAAGTGCAGCGTGTGCACCATGCTCCTTGTTCTCCACACGACAAGCGATGCTTTTAAGGGGACAATGGTAATTTGTTTTTAATTCAGACAATTACATACAGTCACTCCGAGTCCTCCCTGGTTGCTTTTGCACAGGAAATCATTTTAATCCATTAAGAAGCATCCACAACAGTTTTGGTTTTTTTTTTTTTTTCATCATGCACATTCCATTGCAGTCATCCTTATTTTAAAATATGGCAGGGATTTAAACACAGCTTGCCTTATTAAGAAAAACACACCTCATTTATGGGTTGCATTTCTTCAGACTGAATGTCATGTTATTTTCCGGTAACAGAAGCCCAAATAATTCACTTTTAATTGCAAATAGAGTGTATTTATTTTTAAAAGGCACTTGTGTATGTATATGTGTGTGTACAATATATGTGTGCATGAGGGGTTGGGGGGGCTGTCAGGGGCCATGACACATATGTAGATGTCAGAGGACAAGCTTAGGTGTCAGTCCTCATCTTCCATCCTGTGTGAGGCAAAGTCTCGTGAGTCACTGTATATGCTGGGCTAGTTGGTCCATGAGCTTTCCACACATTTTCTTGTCTCTGCCTCCATCTTGCCATAGGCATTAAAGATGCACATGTCTGTGTCTGCCTTTATGTGGAATCTAGGAATACAAACTCACGTCCTCATGCTAGCATGGAATACACATAGCCCACTAGGTCAGTTGCCCATCCCCGTTTCTTGAGTAATCAAGCTCTTGTTGTATTTCTAAGAGTACTGTTCATGACTCTTGCATTGTCTTCTACATCTTGTCAGGGGGAATGTTGTAGGGGTGTGAAGCCTTGAACAATTCACTTATATCTGTTTTGCTTTCAACTAAGGATGATCAATAAGGTCTGTGGTTGCCTCATTCAGATATGCAGGCTTTGGCAGGCTACCACTAACAATCTAGGGCTATGGAGGGGAGGGGAGGGAATGGGGGCTTGGAAGGCCAAGTGTCAACTGAAACCTCTGAGCGCCAAGTCTAATGTGTACCAAGAGATGCTCTCCCCCAGCAACACTAGCTGATTCTGGGCTGCTTAACGCCTCACAGGTGGACTTCCTATGCAATCTCCTAAGACTGAATAATGACTACTGAATAAATATTTCAGATATTTGAATTCCAACTTAATAAAAAATTAAAAAGGAAAAATGAACTGCTAAGGCAGTTCCAAGAATGGAATAGAATCTTTTAGGAGTTGAGGAGTAACTTCGCTGAGAGAAATTTTGGCAGGGGTTAGAGGACAGAGATCGCGGACCCAGGGACTCTACGGAAGCCTTGGGATGATAAGGCCCCATGTTAATGGCCCATGCCAGCTCTAGCTGTGATCTTTCCTCAAAGCGCAGGAAAGCAGAGGGTTCCTCCTTCTCTGGGGTCACACCTGGGTTCCCTGAAGTAGCATTCTCCACAATGCTACTGTGTGACCTTCTACTCTGAACTACAACCCAAACCTCCTTGATAGCTGCCCCCGACCCTGAAAACACTCTTTGTTCGTAGCGTGGAGGATTTCGTCTCTTTCCCTGCTGAAGGCTTCCCGTCGCACGAGGTCTCAATCTTACAGCCCTCGCTTTCCCGAAAGCTGCCCCGATGTTTGTACGGGCTCATTCATATTGTCTTCCACTGTCTTTGTTTTCTGTGCAGCACCGTCCTCATCGTCACTCATGGTTCTACCTCAGGAACGCTGCCTTTTCCCGTCCTCTCCGCGCCAACGCATTTAACCTGCTTATCCCACTGACTCACTCCTGTCGGACCTTTCTGCTTCTCTTTTGCCACAACTGAAAAGCAGGAAGTCTCTCATGGTGGTTTAATTGCCTCAACACCGCTAGTTGCCTTGATGTGTTTAGTTCCTCTTCTCATTGCTGGGACAAAACACACCAACCACTAAAGCAACTTAAGGAAGGGAGGGTTGGCTTTGGCTTGCCGTTCCATCTCAGGATATAGTCCACCACGGTAGGAAAACCCCAGCAGCAGGAGCAAGTGGCAGCTGGTCACATTGCACCAGCATCCAAGCCGTAGAGAGGGATGGATTCTGGTCTGGGGATTCCAGCCTATGGGGTACTGCTGTCCACACTCACAGTGGTTTTTTTTTTTTCCTCTTCGTTTAATCTTTTCTGGAAACACCCCATGATCATACCCAAAGACTCGATACCAAGGTGATTGTAAAACCAGTCAAGGTAACGATTAAGATCAAGCACCAAGTTTGCATTCCCACCAGCAATGGATGAGTGTGCCCCTTACCCCACAACCTCTCCAGCAAAGGTTATTATTGGTGTTTTGGATTTTAGCCAATCTGACAGGTGTAAGATGATATCTCAAAGTTGTTTTGATTTGCATTTCCCTGATAGCTAGGGAGGTTGAGCATGACCTTAAGTGTCTTTTGGCCATTCGAACTTCTTCTGTTGAGAATTCTCTGTTCAGTTCAGCGCCCCATTTTTTAATTGGGTTAATTGGCATTTTACCGTCTAGTCTCTTGAGTTCCTTATATATTTTAGAGATCAGACCTTTGTCAGTTGCAGGGTTGGTGAAGATCTTTTCCCAGTCAGTAGGCTGCCTTTGTGTCTTAGTGACAATGTCCTTTGCTTTACAGAAGCTGCTCAACTTCAGGAGGTCCCATTTATTCAATGTTGCCCTTAAAGTCTGTGCAGCTGGGGTTATGCATAGGAAACGGTTCCCTGTGCCCATTTGTTGTAGAGTACTTCCCACTTTCTCCTCTATCAAGCTCAGTGTGATCAAATTAATATTGAGGTCTTTAATCCATTTGGACTTGAGTTTTGTGCATGGTGATAGATATGGATCTACTTTCATTCTTCTACAGGTTGACATCCAGTTATGCCAGCACCATTTGTTGAAGATGCCCTCTTTCTTCCATTGTGTACTTTTGGCTCCTTTATCAAAAATCAGGTGTTCATAGGTTTGTGGTTTAAGATCCGGGTCTTCTATACGATTCCATTGGTCAACTTCTCTGTTCTTATGCCAATACCAAGCCGTTTTCAATACTGTAGCTCTGTAATAGAGTTTGAAGTCAGGGATGGTAATGCCTCCAGAAGTACCTTTATTGTATAAGATTTTTTTGGCTATCCTGGGTTTCTTGTTTTTCCATATAAAGTTGATTATTGTCCTCTCAATCTCTGTGAAGAATTTTAATGGGACCTTGATTGGGATTGCATTGAATCTATAGATTGCTTTTGGTAGAATTGCCATTTTTACTATGTTGATCCTCCCAATCCACGAGCAGGGGAGATCCTTCCATTTTCTGGTATCCTCTTCAATTTCTTTCTTCAAAGACTTAAAGTTCTTGTCAAATAAATCCTTCACTTCCTTGGTTAGCGATACTCCCAGATATCTTATGCTATTTGTGGCTATTGTAAAAGGTGATACTTCTCTGATTTCCCTCTCTGCTTCCTTATCCTTTGTGTATAGGAGGGCGACTGATTTTTTGGAGTTGATCTTGTATCCTGCCACGTTACTGAAGGAGTTTATCAGCTGTAGGAGTTCTTTGGTGGAGTTTTTGGGGTCGCTTATGTATACTATCATATCATCTGCAAATAATGAAAGTTTAACTTCTTCCTTTCCAAATTGAATCCCCTTGATTCCCTTATGTTGTCTTATTGCAACCACTTTGGAAAGCAGTGTGGCGGTTTCTCAGGAAATTCGGGATCAACCTACCCCAGGACCCAGCAATTCCACTATTGGGAATCTACCCAAGAGATGCCCAATCATACAACAAAAGCATATGCTCATCTATGTTCATAGCAGCGTTATTTGTAATAGCCAGATCCTGGAGACAGCCTAGATGCCCTTCAGTGGAAGAATGGATGAAGAAACTGTGGAATATATACATGCTAGAATACTACTCAGCGGTAAAAAACAATGACATCTTGAATTTTGCAGGCAAATGGATGGAAATAGAAAACACTATTCTGAGTGAGGTAACCCAGACCCATAAAGATGAACATGGGATGTACTCACTCATACTCGGTTTCTAGCCATGATTAAAGGACATCGAGCCTATAAGTTTGGGATCCCTGAGAAGATAATAAGAAGAACCTCCACCTGACGATAGATGAAGAAAATGACAGAGCCCCACCTTGGAGCACCGGACTGAGCTCCCAAGGTCCTGATGAGGAGCAGAAGGAGAGAGAACATGAGAAAGAAAGTCAGGACCGTGAGGGAACCTCCAGCTGGCGACAGATGGGGAAGGTGACTGAGCCCCACATTGGAGCACTGGACTGAGCTCCCAAGGTCCCGATGAGGAGCAGAAGGAGCGAGAACATGAGGGAGAAAGTCAGGAACGAGAGGGGTGCGTTCACTCATGGAGACGGTGGGACAGAACTAATGGGAGATCACCAACTCCAGTTGGAATGGAACTGATGGATCATGCGACCAAACCCGTCTCTCTGAGTGTGGCCAACAGCGGGGGCTGACTGAGAAGCAAAGGACAATGGCTCTGGGCTCTGATTGTTCTTCATGGACGGGCTCTGTGGGAGCCTTCTCAGCTTGGTCGATCACCTTCCTGGACCTGGGGGGAGTTGGGAGGACCTTGGTCTTAGCATAGAGTGGGGAACCCTGATGGCTCCTTGGCCTTGAGAGGGAGGGAGGGGAGGTATGGGTGGAGGGGAGGGGAGGGAAGGGGGAGAAGGAGGGGAGAGAAGGGGGAGAAGGAGGGGAGGGAGGGGGGAGGAGGAGGGAAGGAGATGGAAATTTTTAAATATAAAAAAAAATAAACCATGAGAAAAAAAAAAAAGAAAAAAAAAAAAGATCAAGCACCACACTCAATGTGAGAGCTATCCTCCCGTCCTATTAAGAACCCTGGAGACCCAGAGGCAGGAAATCAGCGCAGTTTATCTCACAACTTGGGAAAAACAGGCATCAGCCATCAGCCCAGAATGGTGGGCACACTGATAGAGTGCCAAAACCAGTTCTTACAACCCCAGTTCAGGCCCAGCTCCCTTTAACACTGAGTGATGATGGGGGTACAGTTTTCCACATCATGCCGATCTAATCTTTCCCTCTGCCACTTATAGGCCATGAGTGGGTTCATCTGGGAATTTTACATCCTGTTTATTTTAAAGATTATCAGCTTCATGACCTTCTCAGGTCTGTAGGTCACTAGGCAAGCTAGGATGTTGATATTTTGAACTCTGTCTAGTTTGGGTGGGGGTGTAACTAGACTAGAGTTTGGGTGGAGTGTAGTGGACTTAGCAGGCTGTCTGTGGGAACCCATGAGCCTTGTCTCCAGATGGAACTCAGCTGACTCAAGGTAGATTTTATGTTCATGATGAACTAATAGATTTAATTTTTAGCCTCTAAATGTATGCCCACTTATTTTATCTATCTTTTTCTCATTAACCACTGCCTTCTGTGAGACTTTGAACTCCTTGCACCATCTGAGTCTACAGTGCCAACCCAAGTCCAGAGAGTGGGTAGTATATACATATATGTTGGGTTCCTTCATGACCTTCTCAGGACTAAATGGACTTTGTCAGCACCAAATGACCATCTGAGGCATCACGGCTCCTAAGTGACCAGGCAGAAGTGCCATCCATTCAGAAACAATGCCTCCGATGCAAATAGGCTGCCAGGTATCAGGTTTCACAGAGCTGCCTTAAAAGCAATTTTAGGAAATACTGAAAACTGAAACTGAAGTATTTCCCAGGTTTACATCCTCCAGGACCTTCCTGGATGGGGGCTTCTGTGTTCTTGTCAGATTTAAATCGGTTATCAAATCCCAGCTCTCTTTCCTTTGCTTGGCATGTCAACATCTTTATTTGTGCTGTATTCTTCAGCTCACTTTCAGGGCTCATGGCTTTGCGGGGGTTGTTTTTGTCTTCACCTTTTATGAGTTTACACAGTCCAGATCCCTGCTGTCAGAGCTGCTTTTCTCAGCCATCAATTTGACTGTCAATATCTTCCCTGAGTCCCTCACACTGCTTCTACATCTTTCTTGGCCCATTTTTATAGAATGTGTCACTATTCTTTGTTCTTCAGACTCCTGGTGTAAACCGTCTGGTTGTGATCTTCTGTGATTCCCAAAGTAGAAGGAACAGCGGGCTGCCTCCTCCATCATTCCAAGACCCATGAAGGGACACATAGAGTTGAGCTTAGTGAGACACTATACCTCTGACACCTTCTGGGAGTTCACCAACTCCAGGCCAGTATAGACTTCCAAGCAGCAGAAGGCACACACCCAGTTTCATATGATCTAGTTTTCCTGTCTCTCTTAGGAGGCAGAAGAGAGGGCTAAGAAACACTTGTAAGGGAAAAGTTAAGAGACCCAGTTAGAGGTCTTTCTGTTGACCCAAAACTGCACTAGCACATTAACTAGACAACAGAAGGAATGATTCCCCCCCCCCTCACACACACATACACACACACACAGGACACAGGGAGGATGCGGGGAAGTAGGCTCAGGCTGGCCTCCAACACAGTAGGATGCTTCCACAGCCTCTTCCGGGAAATCTGATGCCTTCTTTCTGTTGACCTCAGTGAGCATCTGCTCTCATGTGCACATACCCCCCACATACATACATATACATAACTAAATAAATACAAAATAAATAAAATGTACACTTAAAAGCAAAATTTGGCCATCAAAAGAATGCCATAGCAAGGAAATATTTTAGGAACAAAGAGAGACATTATGTAAGGGAAAGAATGGTTGAACTGCAATATACCAATAGTTAATATGCATGTGCTTACCAATAGAAAGCCTGTGAATGTGTGAGGCACACACTGATGGGAAGAAATTCAAGGCTAAATAAAGAAATATAGTATCATAGCTAGAGAATCCCAAGCCTAATTTCAGTAACTGACAGTTTCAGCCACTGGAAAATCATCAGGGACATACTCAGACAAAACAGCGCCATCAATCAACAGGATCTAAGTGATGGAACATGGCTCATTCAATAGAGTTGATACATACTCTCCTTACACACAACCACGTGGCAATACAATTAAGGACACATCAGTAACAAGCTGAGACGCAAACAAAAGACTCTTAGAGAAATTATTTCCTTATTTATTTATAAATAAGGAACTGGTCAATTAAAAAAATCTCTGAAGAAAAAATTTAGCCATATATATATATATATGAGGTGTATATATTTATATATACATATAATTAAAATCAAATTACTAGGAAGCAGTCAACACAATATTCAGTAAGAATTTTAAAGTAATAGATGAATGTCTTACAAAATAAGAACAATTAAAAATTGCCAAGAAGCAAAAAAGAATTGCCAAGAAGCAAATCACTAAGATTCTTCCCAAGGAAACTAGAAAAAGAAAAAATAATAATAAAAAAAATTGGGAGCAGAGATTACTAAACATTGAAAGCAAGAAGTAAGGAAAAAACCCAAAGGGGCCATGGAGACAGCTCAGCTGCTAAGAGCACCTACTACGCCTGGAGAGGACTTGAGTTCTTTTGCCAGAACCATGTTGGGTGGTTCATAACCACATCTAACTCCCAATCCAGGGAATCTGATGCTCTCTACCAGCCTCTGCAGGCATCCTTCACACACTGAATTTTAAAAAGTCACAGAAGAAAAATACAAATAAGCTGAGCAGAATATAACCTTTCAAACCTTAGAGCAACAGGTCCAGGCATGTGCATTGTGAAGTCTTACAAAGAAAATATGAAATTTCCTGAATTGTAAATGTTCAGAAAAAGAAAAAGAGGAGAGTTCCATTCCATACGTCTAGGATACCCTATTCTATAACTAGATGAAAATATTACAAGAGAATAAACAGATCAAATAGCATAAAGCTTAGAAAATGTTTGTAGATTGATGATAATATACACAGAGAACTGCATACCATAGCCAACCAGGGCTATTTAAAACTCATAACATCCACAAGTTGAAATACCCATTTACATCTTACCAGTTGGGGTACTACATATCTGTAATCTAACACTTTGTTGGTTATAGTAGAGAGTCATGAGTTTCAGGCAAGCCTGGCCATATACAATTAGTCCTGGCCCCAAAGAAGAGCTTCCACAAAATGAAAGAACTATGAAGAAGTTGTTGGTGATTTAGGATGTGAACAGCTGGTAGGCGGTAAAGGCTAAGACGTTTGTAAGGAGGCAGAAGAGTTGACTTTGTAAAGCTCTCTCGACAGGAAGGAGATTAATTTGTTGTCTAAACATAGGCACAACCCTCACAAATATTTACAATGATTGATGATGATGGTAGAACACTGAGTATATCACTTACTAGCCCAGGATAACTGGGGCAGATGGTTAGTTAGTATAATTTTGCTGTATAGACTAAGAATTAAGCCCAAATTTGATCAACATGGAAGTAAAAAAATGGATCTTTAGATGTCAATTTCATGGGAATGGTGATGAGAGAAGATTGAATTGGGAAAATTCAAGAGAAAAAAATAATAGAGGGTAAGAGGTCATTAGCATGAGAGACAACACATTTTGCTGTATTTCAAGGAGCAGGAGCTGTAATTATAAATAGGGTCAAGAGATAATAAAATCTGTTAAGATGAGAGAAAGAGCAGCATGTCTGCATGTTGACTGTACTAAAGCTCAGAGAAAGAAAATATCTCTACTAAAGAGAGAGAAGAGAAAACTACTCTGGCAATCTTCTAGAGAGTTTGGGGGCAGGAAAAGACAATCTGAATATTATGGTTTTAGGTAGCAATTGCCCTCTGAGTTGAAACATTCCATCCTGGAGGAAAGCTCATCACAAATCAGTAACTTCTAAAGGGAAGCTCAGTAATTACCTCAGGAAGTAAACCTCTCAAATCTCAGGAAAGTCCTGAAGCTTATTGGATACACAAGGCTCCACCCTCTCTCCAAAGACTACTGATGAGAGAAGACTCTCTGAGTTGTCAAATAGCTTGAAAGTTGAACAGAGAGCTTTAGACTCTCGGTTTTCATGAGCCACCCATGCCTGGGAAAGCTTTCAGTGATATGGTTGCCCTTGTGTCTCCATGTTCCTGGACACTACCTCAGTAAACTCACTGGTTGACAAAGTTGAATCCTGTTCGGAACCCCACCTTGGTCTGTTATCACTTCCCTATTTGTGGTGAGTTGATATTTGTTTAGGTCTCCCAGGATTAGTGTCACACAAAATATGGGTATGGCAGTTGGCTAGGGGCTTGCAAAAATTCTCTTCTAATTTTCTATGCTTGTTAATAAGGTAGGATTCTCATAGTCTAGAAGGCAAGGATGGAAAAGAAATCTAGAAGACAACTTAGAAGAGAAATACAGATCCTAAATGTAAAACAGCTTCACAGATCCACTTGAGATTAGTGGTGTGGCTTTAAAATAGTAACAGCTGACACAAATGTGTGCTTTCCTGTGTTCCATAGCTATGAGAAAGGACGCATGGGGTTAGTGAAATTTTATATTTTACCAGAGTCACTGACTTTTCTGTTTAGTTTATTGGGATTTTAAAGAAATAGGGAAAAGCTCGTTGAAGACACAAAATTGGATAGGGAAAGCAAGCTGTGTAAGAAGTATTTGAAAACACAAAAAGTAATAGGCAGGGGAAATGGAGAAATGTTAGCATCAGACATGACTGACTTACCAGCCACTGGGTTGAAGGATGCTTGTTGCTGGGTATTTAATTAAATCACCTAGAAGTACAGAACCTTTCACTCAAGACGGTGAATGACTAGATTGTGGCTCTCTTATTTAGGATGGAGGAAAAGTTCTTTTGAGGAATAAAGGTCAAAGAATTG